>NC_045550.1:8461704-8634204 GCF_009769535.1 Thamnophis elegans
ATGAACTATGAATACTATGAAGTAACATATTTTATGTTTTTCATAAAAGAAGTTCATACTAATCCTAATTAATTGGCAATATTTTGAAAAACGGTTTGCTCATCTTTGGAGTATCAAATGCCTGATTATTTCCAGTTTCACATTCATAAACATGGATTCTGATTCATCTTTCTCAGATAAAACTATAAGACTGGTCAATGGAAGTCATACGTGCGAGGGACGTATTGAAATCTTAAGTGATGGATTGTGGGGGACCATCTGTGATGACTCCTGGGATCTAAATGATGCAAAGGTCGTGTGCAGGCAGCTCGGTTGTGGAAGAGCACTCGCAGCATTGCAAAGCGCTCGCTTTGGTCAAGGCTCAGGAAAAATAACAATGGATGATGTGAATTGTAAAGGGACTGAAAACAGATTGGAGGAATGTTCTCATAGAGGATGGTTCAGTCATAATTGCAACCATGGAGAAGATGCTGGTGTCAAATGCTTAGGTATCTTCTGAAATATAAGGACACAAAGGAAAGAAAATGCTATGTGTTTACATATTTTTCCTCCAATGGAACAGGTTTAATATAGCAATAGCAATAGCAGTAGACTTATATACCGCTTCATAGGCCTTTCAGGCCTCTCTAAGCGGTTTACAGAGAGTCAGCATATTGCCCCCAACAATCTGGGTCCTCATTTTACCCACCTCGGAAGGATGGAAGGCTGAGTCAACCCTGAGCCGGTGAGATTTGAACCGCTGACCTGCTGATCTAGCAGTAGCCTGCAGTGCTGCATTTAACCACTGCGCCACCTTGGCTTAATGGTTTGAATATATTTCTTTGTGTGTGTGTATGTATGTGTATGTATGTATGTATGCATGTATACATACATACATACATACATACATACAATATTATACATATCTTCAAATAAAGGGAAAAAAGGATATACATTAAAAGGATATATTAAAATAGATGCATCAAAGCTGTCCATTCTTCATGACAGAGAACTATATACTTGCCATATGAACCTTCTTTAATTAATTTTGAATACACACACAGAGAGACAGACAGATATACACACATACATGTATACACACACACACACATACATAGGGAAATTTTCCTTGTATATAAACTTAGTACAAATCATATTTCAGTCACAAAAATGAAGATATATCAGTAAAGAAAATGGACTTTATGAGTAATTTTAAGAGGTTATGTGCTAATATTAGTTCTGCAAATACTAGTATAGAAATGTCCACAGGTTAAAAAAATTTTCTCTGGATATTTTGCCCCTGCAGCTATACTGTGAGGGAAAGAAAATTTCACTAATTACCATATATCATTTTTAGTGATCAACTGTAGTACTGTTACCCCAAAACTGGGAGTAATTATGCTCCACTATAATTAACCTAATTATAGATTTTATGCTTTATTTCTTTTCTTTAATGTAACTATTTCACATGATGCTATTTCACACTCAGTTGCCTGGTAAGTCTGCATAAGAATTCTAAAGTTGAATACTAAGAACTATGAATACTATGAAATAACATATTCTATGTTTTCATCTTTCTCAGATAAATCTATAAGACTGGTCAATGGAAGTCATACGTGCGAGGGACGTATTGAAATCTTACGCGATGGATCGTGGGGGACCGTCTGTGATGACTCCTGGGATCTAAATGATGCAAAGGTCGTGTGCAGGCAGCTCGGTTGTGGAAGAGCACTCGAAGCATTGCAAAGCGCTCGCTTTGGTCAAGGCTCAGGAAACATAACGATGGATGATGTGAATTGTAAAGGGACTGAAAACAGATTGGAGGAATGTTCTCATAGAGGATGGTTCAGTCATAACTGCAACCATGGAGAAGATGCTGGTGTCAAATGCTCAGGTATCTTCTGAAATATAAGGACACAAAGGAAAGAAAATGCTATGTGTTTACATATTTTTTTTCCAATGGAACAGGTTGAATGGTTTGAATATATGTGTGTTTGTGTGTGTGTGTATGTGTGTGTGTGTGTGTGAGTGAGTGAGTGTGTGTTTGTTTGTGTGTGTATGTGTATGTATGTATGTATGCGTATGTATGTATGTATGTATGTATTTAATGTCACAACCCCTGGTATGCCCAAACATGGGAGGAAGTCCACTGCTTCCCTTCTCTTTCCATCGGCTTGTCACAAGAGACCATCCAGACAGAGACCCAATATTTTTACTGTTGCCTTTGTTACATTTGTGTTGTATTTGTGCTGATAAATAAATAAAGGGGGCCTAGTATAGATCTATTTCAAGCTATTTAGCTCTCATCAGCTAGCCATACCCTTACTGGGATTAGAACTGTGCTGTATTGCATCTTAGGCAAATGTGTTAACCCCTAAGCCACAAGGTCCTTCTCCTTATCAGCTGAGCCAGGGAAATAGGTATGTATTTAAAGTCACAACCCCTGGTATGCCCAAACATGGGAGGAAGTCCACTGCTTCCATTCTCTGTCCATCGGCTCGTCACAAGAGGCCATCCAGACAGAGACCCAATATTTTTACTATTGCCCTTTGTTACATTTGTGTTGAATTTGTGCTGATAAATAAATAAAGGGAGACTAGTATAGATCTATTTCAAGCTATTTAGCTCTCGTCAGCTAGCCATACCCTTACTGGGATTTGAACCTGGGCTATATTACATACTAGGCAGACATCTTAGCCATTAGGCCACAGGCTCTTTTCCGTTATCAGCGAAGCCAGGGTGAAAGGTATCTATTTGATTTTTACAACCCCGGGTAAGCCCCAATTATGGGAGGAAGATCACTACTTCCATTCTCTGTCCTTCGGCTCGTCACAAGAGACCATCCAGACAGAAACCCAATATTTTTTACTGTTGCCTTTTTGTTACATTTGTTATTTTTGTGCTGAGTCTCCCTTTATTTATTTATCAGCACAAAAATAACATATATATAACTACAAGAAGAAACAGAAAAAATGTCTTCGCACGCAAGCGATGATGAAATTGAAAAAGAGACTGCTGATTTATCATTACCCGAGAAGATGGCTGAGCTGGAAATAGCGGGCCCTGCGATCCCCCCCCCTCTTCTCTCTTCTATGTTTTGTTGTTCGTCTGTTTGTTTGTGTTTTCTCGTTTTCCAGGCCTGACCGCCTTTTTTCGGGGGACGGCCGGATGCCAGCCTCTGCTTTGCTATCGCTTCAGCTGCCATGAAACGGGGAGGGAGGGCATGGTATTTGGGAGGGGTTACTCATTGTGCTGGAGGAAGCTTCTGGAGTTCACCGGCTGATCGGACTACGCATGTGTGGGTGTTTCCCGCCAGGACTAACGGCACCGACATTCCATCTTTGTGATGCCTTTTGAAGTTATCTCACACCTGACACTTGGAAGAATTATGATTGGACTGGGACTGTGATGCCAAGGGGTGGGGAATGGGCTATTCTATATATCAATTGCTTTCGCGCCTAAATAATCAGACTTCGCTTCGCTATGCCTTTAATCATTCTTAATTAATAAAAGTACACTTGATTTCCACACATGGAGTCTTGTGGTCTTTCTTTCCTAATTAATTAATGGAGAGGTGCTGACAGTAAGCGAAGTCTCATCAACACCCTACCAGGAGAATACAACCTTCCGTGGGGGGTGAAAACTACAAGAAGAAACAGAAAAAATGTCTTCGCACGCAAGCGATGATGAAATTGAAAAAGAGACTGCTGATTTATCATTACCCGAGAAGATGGCTGAGCTGGAAATAGCGGGCCCTGCGATCCCCCCCTCTTCTCTCTTCTATGTTTTGTTGTTCGTCTGTTTGTTTGTGTTTTCTCGTTTTCCAGGCCTGACCGCCTTTTTCCGGGGGACGGCTGGATGTCAGCCTCTGCTTTGCTATCGCTTCGGGTGCCATGAAACAGGGAGGGAGGGCATGGTATTTGGGAGGTGTTACTCATTGTGCTGGAGGAAGGTTCTGGAGTTCACCGGCTGATCGGACTACGCATGCGTGGGTGTTTCCCGCCAGGACTAACGGCACCGACATTCCATCTTTGTGATGCCTTTTGAAGTTATCTCACACCTGACACTTGGAAGAATTATGATTGGACTGGGACTGTGATGCCAAGGGGTGGGGAATGGGCTATTCTATATATCAATTGCTTTCGCGCCTAAATAATCAGACTGCGCTTCGCTATGCCTTTAATCATTCTTAATTAGTAAAAGTACACTTGATTTCCACACATGGAGTCTAGTGGTCTTTCTTTCCTAATTAATTAATGGAGAGGTGCTGACAGTAAGCGAAGTCTCATCAACACCCTACCAGGAGAATACAACCTTCCGTGGGGGGTGAAAACTACAAGAAGAAACAGAAAAAATGTCTTCGCACGCAAGCGATGATGAAATTGAAAAAGAGACTGCTGATTTATCATTACCCGAGAAGATGGCTGAGCTGGAAATAGCGGGCCCTGCGATCCCCCCCCTCTTCTCTCTTCTATGTTTTGTTGTTTGTCTGTTTGTTTGTGTTTTCTCATTTTCCAGGCCTGACTGCCTTTTTCCAGGGGACGGCCGGATGCCAGCCTCTGCTTTGCTATCGCTTCGGCTGCCATGAAACGGGGAGGGAGGGCATGGTATTTGGGAGGGGTTACTCATTGTGCTGGAGGAATCTTCTGGAGTTCACCGGCTGATCGGACTACTCATGCGTGGGTGTTTCCCACCAGGACTAACGGCACCAACATTCCATCTTTGTGATGCCTTTTGAAGTTATCTCACACCTGACACTTGGAAGAATTATGATTGGACTGGGACTGTGATGCCAAGGGGTGGGGAATGGGCTATTCTATATATCAATTGCTTTCGCGCCTAAATAATCAGACTTCGCTTCGCTATGCCTTTAATCATTCTTAATTAATAAAAGTACACTTGATTTCCACACATGGAGTCTTGTGGTCTTTAATTAATTAATGGAGAGGTGCTGACACTATCTCTCTCTCTCTCTATCTATCTATCTATCTATCTATCTATCTATCTATCTATCTATATATATATATATATATATATATATATATATACACAAACACACACACACACACACACATATATACACACATGTATGTATATGCTTATGTATGTATGTATGTGTGTGTGTGTGTATATATATGTGTGTGTGTGTGTGTGTGTGTTTAATTTGTGCTGATGAATAAGTAAAGGGAGACTAGTATAGATCTATTTATTTATCAGCATAAATAAAAAAAACACAAATATAACAAAGGCAACAGTAAAAATATTGGGTTTCTGTCGTGATGGACTCTTGTGCCGAGCCGATTGACAGATGATGGAAGCAGTTAGCTTCCTCCCATAATTGGGGCTTACCAGGGGTTGTAAAAAAACATATATATATATATATATATATATATATATATATATATATATATATATATATATATATATATATATATATATATGTTTTGAGATGAGAATGCAGTAGACGCTGCTATGCTGCTATTAAATAGGTTGGCAGTTGGCCAGATGAATCACTGTATTCAAAGAAAGCTCATGGGTGACTCAGGCTTGGAGAGAAGGTCTATTTACCTTCATTGGAAAGGACCTGAGCACCACAGGAGTCTCTTCCCTTTATTAACCAACATTTTCATTAATAACCTGGTTGCAGGAGTTGGGAGAACGCTGATAAATTTTGGCAGAAGAATGAGACTAATTTCATTTAGCAGCCATAATGTTCTCTGTTTGTCTCCAATATTAATCTCTCTGTATTTATATGTTTCATTGCTTGATTAAGTTTGTTTTCTTAACAGGTTCTCCTACACCTGCTCATCCAGGTAAGTCTGCATCTGAGATCCTCATTTGTTAATTCTGAGAAATGGCTATTGACATTCTCTGTGTCATTCATGTTGCACATATGTTTTGTAATAACAGACAGTCCATTTCATTCAATTCTTATTAGCAATAGCAATAGCAGTTAGACTTATATACCGCTTCATAGGGTTTTCAGCCCTCTCTAAGCGGTTTACAGAGTCAGCATATCGCCCCACAGTCTGGGTCCTCATTTTCCCCACCTCGGAAGGATGGAAGGCTGAGTCAACTTTGAGCCGGTGAGATTAGAACCGCTGAACTGCAGATAACAGTCAGCTGAAGTGGCCTGCAGTACTGCACCCTAACCACTGCGCCACCTCGGCTCATTAATAATTGTAATGAACCACCTGTTGACCCTGGAAAAACAAAGCAGAGGCAGTGAATGTTACCTAAAGAAAACTCCCTTCAAGCTCCTGAAACAGAAAAAGCATGAGAAAGAAGTTCAGACTGACTTCCTCCTAACTTTCTTCCGATAGCATCTGGAGGAAGGAAAGGGAAGAAAGTTCAGTCAGGCCTAGAAGACTGATATCAGTCCTAAAGGGTGAAGCAGATTAAGAAACCAACTGGGACTGTGGTGCTATCGCTACATACACAGGTTCTTGAAAGCCTGACGAGAATGTGTCTCCTCTCCCTTATTATACTGAATTAGGGAGGAATCAGTGCAGGGGTGGGTTCCTGCCAGTTCTAACCTCTTCTATAGAAGAGGTTCCACAAATCTACCATGCTGTTTAGAACCGGTTCCAGCGCCCTCCCCCTGGCCGTCCCCACCATGCTGGTCCCGCCCTCTGCTCACTGATTGGCTGGCTCACCAATCGACTTACCCGCCTCTAAGAGTCCTATCTAAACCTTAAAGTCTTAAAGCTGTCAAGTTTGAACATCCCTGGGTTTTTTTCTAAAGGGTTAGGGGTGCAGGGGTCTTGTAACTTGACAGCTTTAAGACTTGCACACTTCAAGAATCTGTAGCAGTTTGTCTCATGGTATGCATAAGGCTTTGCTGTTTTAAATCCCGGTTCTAATCAAGCATCAATAATGGATCTATAATCCCCATGACCCTTCTGGATAATCTTCCATCATCCTGAAGGAATGTCATTAGCTGGTCTTTGATGCTGTCCTTCCTTACTGCAATATTTGATCTAATTTGATTATTAAAAATGAAGTAGTGTATCTTTAATATTGATCTTGCTTTTCTAACAGTTTTAGAACATAAATGAACTATAAAGTGAATTGTTTTATTTAAATACTTCTCAAGCATACTCTGGCAATCTGATAAAGACCACCTTTTTCCCCCATGTTCTTAAAACCCTCTTGTGGTCAAGGAATAATTTTTTTAATACATTCGTTAATGCATTTATACAAATTGAAAATTTATACAAATTGAAAACTTTCAGCCACCCACAACTAAAACCAAAGCTGCAGAGCACGAAAAATTTTAAAAAAATAAAACCACAGAATTGTTATAGTCTTATGTTTTCCATCAAAGTTAAAGAAAACACCTTCATTCTTCCTTATTTTAAATTGTCTCCAACAACCCTCTTCCCTGTCACTTTCCAATAAGAAGTCTCAGAAATGAGACAGATCTTCTAAAAGGTATAAAAGCTTCTTTTAGCTTAATAAAGATAATAATCCCACAAACTGATTAAGGGTAATATGCACTACTTATTACCTGTTTATAAAATAAAATCCAAATGGCTGCTATTTAAACAGCAAAGTGATTGCAGCCCTGTCTCCCAGCTGCTCCTGAGGCTTCTTGCAAAGCATTGTTGCATGGAGGATCTTGTGGGGTGATACTAAGACTTTGCCTAACCTGGGAGAGTCATATAAATGAAAGGAACATGGTTCCCTTATTGGTAGTTAAAGAAATCTTGGTCCAGAGGAAATCCCACTGTTTCACACACTGGGGGGAAAAGACTTTATTAAGTCACAACAGCAGCTATTTTGTATTATAAACTTTGTAAATGTCTAGCATGCAAAATCCTTCCTTAGTAAGTGATTATATATAAGCCCTTTATATCCTTAGTAAGTGAACATATACAAGCCCTTTACTACTAAAGATATCATCCACAGTCTCATACTGGGGAGTTAGGCAATTTCACGTACTGTATACAATTTACTTCGTGCCTGTATTCATTGTTATTATCTCACAAATACGTTCTGATTTTTTTGTGCATTTTTAGCTCCAGCTACTCCATCTCCACCTCCTATCAAAACAACTAGCAAGACAGTCATCACGCCAGAAGTGGCCCCTAGTAAGAAAATTCACACTTTTATTTTCTATAAGAATGCACTGATGAGTGATGAAAAACGTAATCTAGTAATTGTTATATTCTCGTCACTTATTGCACTTCAAGTGACAAGGATCAATGGAAGGAACATGTAGGGAGTTTGGGGGAGGGAGTTATAAGCCCCTTGGAGAGGTAATTCTCAATCAAATGAGAGAAGATTAACAATATTCTATGAATCAATGTCAGAATTCTATGAAACAAATAACTAAAATTATATCTGACAACACACATTTTGTATCTTCCTATACTTTTTCAGCTCTAATTTATTGTCAAATCATAAAATAAACATATTTTTTTAAAAATAAGAATGTTATATAGCCCTACAAAAGGATATATATTAAAATAGATGCATCAAAGCTGTCCATTCTTCATGACAGAGAACTATATACTTGCCATATAAACCTTCTTTAATTGAATGTTGAATGTTGATTTTATTTATATGCTGCCCTTTTCCCCCGAAGGGGACTCAGGGCGGCTCACAACTCAAACCAGGGAAGGGGGATACAAACAAAAAATTAAAACGACACAAAACAATGCATAATTTAAAACACACAACAGTCATACCATTCGAGACGGGGGCAACAGTTCTTTAGCCGCAGGCCTGTCGGAACAGCCAGGTTTTAAGGGCTTTGTGGAAGGCCTGGAGGGTGGTGAGGGTTCGAATCTCCACGGGGAGTTCGTTCTAGAGGGTCGGAGCAGCCACAGAGAAGGCTCTCCTCAGGGTAATCGCCAGTCGACACTGGCCGGCGGATGGAATTCGGAGGAGGCCTAATCTGTGGGATCTAATCGGTCTAGTGGAGGTAATTGGCAGCAGGCGGTCTCTCAAGTACCCAGGTCCAATACCATGAAGGGCTTTATAAGTGACGACTAGCGCCTTGAAGTGTATCCGGAGACCAATAGGCAGCCAGTGCAGCTCGCGGAGGATAGGTGTTACGTGGGTGAACCGAGGTGCACCCACGATCGCTCGCGCGGCTGCATTCTGGACAAGCTGGAGTCGCCGAATGCTCTTCAAGGGATGCCCCATGTAGAGCACGTTGCACTAGTCCACTCCAATTAATTTTTAATGCACACACACAGAGACAGACATATATACACACATACATGTATACACATACATATATTTACATATAGACACAGACACACAGAGGGAAATTTTCCTTGTATATAAACTTAGTACAAGATCATATTTCAGTCACAAATATGAAGATATATCAGTAAAGAAAATGGACTTTATGAGTAATTTTAAAAGGTTATGTGCTAATATTAGTTCTGCAAATACTAGTATAGAAATGTCCACAGGTTAAATATTTTTTCTCTGGATATTTTGCCCCTGGAGCGTTATACTGTGAGGGAAAGAAAATTTCACTAATTACCATATATATATATATGTTTTGAGATGAGAATGCAGTAGACGCAGTGTGTATGTGTGTGTGTGTGTGTGTGTGTGTATGTATTTATGTATGTGTGTGTGTGTATGTATGTATGTATGTATGTATGTATGAATATATTTAAAGTCACAACCCCTAGTATGCCCAAACATGGGAGGAAGTCCACTGCTTCCATTCTCTGTCCATCGGCTCGTCACAAGAGACCATCCAGACAGAGACCCAATATTTTTACTGTTGCCTTTGTTACATTTGTGTTGTATTTGTGCTGATAAATAAATAAAGGGAGACTAGTATAGATCTATTTCAAGCTATTTAGCTCTCATCAGCTAGCCATACCCTTACTGGGATTAGAACCTGTGCTGCATTGCATCTTAGGCAGATGTGTTAACCACTAAGCCACAAGTTCCTTCTCCTTATCAGCTGAGCCAGGGAAATAGGTATGTATTTAAAGTCACAACCCCTGATATGCCCAAACATGGGAGGAAGTCCACTGCTTCCATTCTCTGTCCATCGGCTTGTCACAAGAGACCATCCACACAGAGACCCAATATTTTTACTCTTGCCTTTGTTACATTTGTGTTGTATTTGTGCCTTTATTTATTTATCAGCACAAATACAAAACACACACACAAAAATATATGTATGTTTGTATGTATGTATGTATGTTTTGAGATGAGAATGCAGTAGACGCTGTGTGTGTGTGTGTTTGTGTGTGTGTGTGTGCATGTGTGTCTTTGTGTGTGTATATATACATATGTATGTGTGTGTGTGTGTGTGTGTATATATATATATATACAGGAGTTGGGAGAAGTAGACACTGTGTGTGTGTGTGTGTGTGTGTGTGTGTGTATGTGCATGTGTGTCTTTGTGTGTGTATATATACATATGTATATATACATATATATATACAGGAGTTGGGAGAACGCTGATAAATTTTGGAAGACGAATAAGACTCATTTCGTTTAGCAGGCATAATGTTCTCTGTTTGTCTCCAATATTAATCCCTCTGTATTTATATGTTTCCTTGCTTGATTAAGTTTGTTTTCTTAACAGGTTCTCCTACACCTGCTCCTCCAGGTAAGTCTGCATCTGAGATCCTCGTTTGTTAATTCTGAGAAATGGCTATTGACATTCTCTGTGTCATTCATGTTGCACATATGTTTTGTAATAACAGACAGTCCATTTCATTCAATTCTTATTAATAATTCCTTCCTTAGTAAGTGATTATATATAAGCCCTTTATATCCTTAGTAAGTGATTATATATAAGCCCTTTACTACTAAAGATATCATCCACAGTCTCATGCTGGGGAGTTAGGCAATTTCACGTACTGTATACAATTTACTTCGTGCCTGTATTCATTGTTATTATCTCACAAATACGTTCTGATTTTTTTGTGCATTTTTAGCTCCAGCTACTCCATCTCCACCTCCTATCAAAACAACTAGCAAGACAGTCATCACGCTAGAAGTGGCCCCTAGTAAGAAAATTCACACTTTTATTTTCTATAAGAATGCACTGATGAGTGATGAAAAACGTAATCTAGTAATTGTTATATTCTCGTCACTTATTGCACTTCAAGTGACAAGGATCAATGGAAGGAACATGTAGGGAGTTTGGGGGAGGGAGTTATAAGCCCCTTGGAGAGGTAATTCTCAATCAAATGAGAGAAGATTAACAATATTCTATGAATCAATGTCAGAATTCTATGAAACAAATAATTAAAATTATATCTGACAACACACATTTTGTATCTTCCCATAATTTTTTAGCTCTAATTTATTGTCAAATCATAAAATAAACATAAACTATCTTCTTTAAAAAATAAGAATGTTACATAGCCCTACAAAAGGATATATATGAAAATGATATACTAAAATAGATGCATCAAAGCTGTCCATTCTTCATGATAGAGAACTATATACTTGCCATATGAACCTTCTTTAATTAATTTTGAATACACAGAGAGAGAGACAGACAGATATACACACATGTATACACACACACACACACACACACAAACACAGGGAAATTTTCCTTGTATATAAACTTAGTACAAGATCATATTTCAGTCACAAAAATGAAGATATATCAGTAAAGAAAATGGACTTTATGAGTAATTTTAAGAGGTTATGTGCTAATATTAGTTCTGCAAATACTAGTATAGAAATGTCCACAGGTTAAATATTTTTTCTCTGGATATTTTGCCCCTGGAGCGTTATACTGTGAGGGAAAGAAAATTTCACTAATTACCATATATATATATATGTTTTGAGATGAGAATGCAGTAGACGCAGTGTGTGTGTGTGTGTGTGTGTGTGTGTGTGTGTATGTATTTATGTATGTGTGTGTGTGTATGTATGTATGTATGTATGTATGTATGTATGAATATATTTAAAGTCACAACCCCTAGTATGCCCAAACATGGGAGGAAGTCCACTGCTTCCATTCTCTGTCCATCGGCTCGTCACAAGAGACCATCCAGACAGAGACCCAATATTTTTACTGTTGCCTTTGTTACATTTGTGTTGTATTTGTGCTGATAAATAAATAAAGGGAGACTAGTATAGATCTATTTCAAGCTATTTAGCTCTCATCAGCTAGCCATACCCTTACTGGGATTAGAACCTGTGCTGCATTGCATCTTAGGCAGATGTGTTAACCACTAAGCCACAAGTTCCTTCTCCTTATCAGCTGAGCCAGGGAAATAGGTATGTATTTAAAGTCACAACCCCTGATATGCCCAAACATGGGAGGAAGTCCACTGCTTCCATTCTCTGTCCATCGGCTTGTCACAAGAGACCATCCACACAGAGACCCAATATTTTTACTCTTGCCTTTGTTACATTTGTGTTGTATTTGTGCCTTTATTTATTTATCAGCACAAATACAAAACACACACACAAAAATATATGTATGTTTGTATGTATGTATGTATGTTTTGAGATGAGAATGCAGTAGACGCTGTGTGTGTGTGTGTTTGTGTGTGTGTGTGTGCATGTGTGTCTTTGTGTGTGTATATATACATATGTATGTGTGTGTGTGTGTGTGTGTGTATATATATATATATATATACAGGAGTTGGGAGAAGTAGACACTGTGTGTGTGTGTGTGTGTGTGTGTGTGTGTGTATGTGCATGTGTGTCTTTGTGTGTGTATATATACATATGTATATATACATATATATATACAGGAGTTGGGAGAACGCTGATAAATTTTGGAAGACGAATAAGACTCATTTCGTTTAGCAGGCATAATGTTCTCTGTTTGTCTCCAATATTAATCCCTCTGTATTTATATGTTTCCTTGCTTGATTAAGTTTGTTTTCTTAACAGGTTCTCCTACACCTGCTCCTCCAGGTAAGTCTGCATCTGAGATCCTCGTTTGTTAATTCTGAGAAATGGCTATTGACATTCTCTGTGTCATTCATGTTGCACATATGTTTTGTAATAACAGACAGTCCATTTCATTCAATTCTTATTAATAATTCCTTCCTTAGTAAGTGATTATATATAAGCCCTTTATATCCTTAGTAAGTGATTATATATAAGCCCTTTACTACTAAAGATATCATCCACAGTCTCATGCTGGGGAGTTAGGCAATTTCACGTACTGTATACAATTTACTTCGTGCCTGTATTCATTGTTATTATCTCACAAATACGTTCTGATTTTTTTGTGCATTTTTAGCTCCAGCTACTCCATCTCCACCTCCTATCAAAACAACTAGCAAGACAGTCATCACGCTAGAAGTGGCCCCTAGTAAGAAAATTCACACTTTTATTTTCTATAAGAATGCACTGATGAGTGATGAAAAACGTAATCTAGTAATTGTTATATTCTCGTCACTTATTGCACTTCAAGTGACAAGGATCAATGGAAGGAACATGTAGGGAGTTTGGGGGAGGGAGTTATAAGCCCCTTGGAGAGGTAATTCTCAATCAAATGAGAGAAGATTAACAATATTCTATGAATCAATGTCAGAATTCTATGAAACAAATAATTAAAATTATATCTGACAACACACATTTTGTATCTTCCCATAATTTTTTAGCTCTAATTTATTGTCAAATCATAAACTAAACATAAACTATCTTCTTTAAAAAATAAGAATGTTACATAGCCCTACAAAAGGATATATATGAAAATGATATACTAAAATAGATGCATCAAAGCTGTCCATTCTTCATGATAGAGAACTATATACTTGCCATATGAACCTTCTTTAATTAATTTTGAATACACAGAGAGAGAGACAGACAGATATACACACATGTATACACACACACACACACACACAAACACAGGGAAATTTTCCTTGTATATAAACTTAGTACAAGATCATATTTCAGTCACAAAAATGAAGATATATCAGTAAAGAAAATGGACTTTATGAGTAATTTTAAGAGGTTATGTGCTAATATTAGTTCTGCAAATACTAGTATAGAAATGTCCACAGGTTAAATGTTTTTTCTCTGGATATTTTGCCCCTGTAGCGTTATACTGTGAGGAAAGAAAATTTCACTTATTACTATATATATGTATGTATGTATGTATGTATGTATGTATGTATGTATGTATATGTATATGTATATATGTACCATATACATATGTATATGTATATGTATATGTGTGTGTGTGTGTGTGTATATATATATATATATATATGTTTTGAGATGAGAATGCAGTAGACAGTGTATATGTGTGTCAGTGTGTGTTTGTGTTTGTCTGTGTTTGTCTGTGTGTATGTATGTATGTATGTATGTATGTATGTATGTATGTATGTATATATATATATATATATATATATATATATATATATATATATGTATGTATGTATATATATATATATCTGTGTGTGTGTCTTTGTGTGTGTGTGTTTTGAGATGAGAATGCAGTAGACGCAGTGTGTATGTGTGTGTGTGTATGTATTTATGTATGTGAGGCCCCTTGAACGCATAAATTTAAAATTCTCTTCTATTAAGTAAGTTGAAAGATTTGTTTAACTTTTTCCTTCTATATGCTTAATAAATGTGCTTTTTGTAAACGACTAATACATTATCGGGATACATCAGGAAATAATTATTATTCCAGAATGAACCAGACTGAGTTAGCAGGGCATAATATACATTTGGGATAAATAAAACTAAGCAATCAACTCAACATTTAACTGAATTCAACACAGTTCGCCTGAGATAATGTCTTTACAATTTTAAATATCTCCCTTAAAAGAAACTCTAAGTACAGTACTCCTTTTGGCTTCATGTGATTATTTCTTCCTTAAATGATTTAACACAATTTGTTAAGTGAGGTATACCACCCAACTTTATAATCTTATAATCTATTTTGGCCACAGTTGTTAAGCGAATCATTGCAGTTAAGGGAATCATTTGGTCATTAAGTGAATCCAGCTTCAACCATTGACTTTGCTTGTTGGAAGCTGTCTGGGAAGGTTACAAATGGCAATCACGTGACCCGGGGATAGTGCAACTGTCATAAATACATGCCGGTTGCCAAGTGCCCAGATTTTGATCGTGTGATGCTGGATTCGGCAATGTTTTCAAGTCCAAGAACCAGTCATAAGTCCATTTTTTTCAGTGCCATTGTAACTTTGAATGGTGGCTAAATGAACAATTGTAAATTGAGGACTACTTGTAGTGGTTAGGGCATCAAGCTAAAAACTGGGAGACCGTGAGTTCTAGTCCTGCCTTAAGCATAAAACCACCTTGGGTCAATCATTTTAGCAATAGCAGTTAGACTTATATACCACTTCATAGGGCTTTCAGCCCTCTCTAAGCGGTTTACAGAGTCAGCATATCGCCCCCACAGTCTGGGTCCTCATTTCACCCACCTCGGAAGGATGGAATGCTGAGTCAACCTTGAGCCGGTGAGATTTGAACCGCTGAATTGCAGATATCAGTCAGCTGAAGTGAAAAAAAAATCAATTCTGAAAACAGTTTGCCAAGAAAACCACAGGGACCTGTTCAAGCAGCCACAGAAAATCAGTGATTGAATGGAAGGGGGAAAAAGGGTGGCATAGTAAGAGATAAGGAGTAAAATATTTATCTATTTCTGTACAGCTTGGACTGTGACAAAGAATACATTGAGGTTTTTGATGGATTCCAATATGGTTCATATCCACTTGGAAGAACTTGTTCTAGCGCCTATCTCAATTATACCTATTCATCAACTTCCAACATAATGACAATAGTGCTGCATAGAGATTCAGGTGATTCAGGAAATGGGTTCTCTGCTCGTTACCAATCTATTCCACCAGGTAAGGTTATTTATGTAATTCATTTAACTTGTATCCTGTTAATGATGTAATTTAGGGATTCAATATTATTTTAAACTAACTCCTATTTGGTTTTATACTGTGTAGGGCCATTGGTTCATATGAATATTTCAACAGCCTATCTTCATGAACAAAATAATCTTTATCACCTTTCTGAAATTGAATAATATTTAAATAAATGAAACAAAATAAGAACACAACAATATAACAATGATGTAATTAATTAGAAGAGGCATCAGATGCAACAGAATAGAACACAACTAATTTAATTTAATATTTAAACTAGGAGAATCAACAATGTTTTAAAATGGTGCTAGACTTCTGGAAGTGTACCAGTTGTATCGAAAGGTTCCACCGTTGAGATGGTATAATAGAACATATTTTCTCTAGTTGTGTCCTATAATGTATTTAAAGTGCATGGAGAAATGCCTTTTTTAAAAGTTCAAAAATAGACAAATGGAGTGCAGATCTTATTTTCAAGTCATTTAGAATTTCAAAAGGAAACCTGAAAATCTTAAAAGAAGTATTCAGTACAACCTTTTCAATACTTGTATAATCCAGTTTGGTTGCACAAAGTTTGTTCAACAGCTATACTTATTATATTTCAGTAGAAGCCTCACTATATGTAATCCAATCACATACGTTCATAGCATAGATCATCCAACCTTTGTTCTCCCCATGTTACCCATTGCTGTTAGGAGATTTCAGATTTGGTTGAAAAGCAGCCAATCACTGCTTGACATCAGATGACTGATGCAGGGGCCAGAGAGAGGTTGGAAAGAGGGTGGGGATACAGCCCACTATCTTCCCCTGTGCCATGCAATCTATGGGTTTCTGGGAAGTATAGTTGGAAGGTGCAGTGGTTCTGAAGTGACCACAATTTCCCCAAATTTCATTCCCACAATTGTCACAGCACCTAGCATTCTTTAAATTAAGCCATTTGAAAAGAATTTACATTCTTGTAAATTAAGCCATCTTCAGTTCAATAACTGAATAACAGTTCAATAGCCCTACACACTTTCCAATTTCACCCAATTTTAGGTTACAAACAAACAGACCAAAGAGTTTTAGTAGTATGCAGATTGGATGAAAGTAAGAATCATCTCATGTTTAATGAAATTGTTTTATTGTGTTCACAGAAATGAGACCTACTACACCAGCTTCTACTTCGAAATATACAAGTAAAATATTCTTTTTTCTCTGATATTGTTTAATTGATGAGCTGTAAAGAGTTAAACCTTCACTGGAGGTCATAGGTAAAGTTATCTAGGAATAAACCCACAAATGTTGTACAAGTATTGTGGCATGGAGGTAGGAGGATTTGAATCCACTACATGAGATGAATCAGGCATGTTTATTTGCTTTGTAAAAAAATATGAGAAGCTGGATTTACCTATCTCTCTCAGTTTAGTTCAGCAGGCACATTAGAATAACGTTTTCTCGAGTTATCTTGTTCTCTTGTTCAAGACCCATTCATGAATTACTACTACTACTACTACTACTACTACTACTACTACTACTACTACTACTATTTAGTGTGTTCTCGGAGTGTCAGAGTCTAAAATTTCATAATTGTTCGACTAGGTTAATGGGTGTCAAACTGGTGGCCCATGGGTTGAATGAGTCACACATAGACCATGTCCACCCCACCTCTGAAAATGCAGAAAATATCATGAAACATTTCGTGATGTGGCGAGTTTGACATCTGTGACCTAGGAAGTACTTTCCTTCTCTGCAAGGATTGTATACCTAAGATTTAAAAATATTGTGTTTTCATCATTTACATGTCTAAATCAAACAACAGATTAAAGTCTAATAGTACTATTAGATAGCACAGCAATCATGAATATCATTTTGAATCAATTTCAGCATTAGCCTAATGAAATGGTTCTATTCACAGACCAATGCTGCTATAATTGCTTCATAATTTAATGAATATTTAATTCCAAATCAGCTTTCCTTTTACTTGGTTTTAAGTAAATCTCCCCCCCTTCTTTAAACTGAATTTAGATTACAGGCTTACTCCTTTTTTCTACTTTAGAGTCTACTTTTGAAATTTAGAATGAGAAATTTAAAAGTGCAGAAATTTGAACATCCGTCTTAGCAGCCCCTGAAATCTTCATTCTTCCTTCAGAAAATCTTGCATTTATTTCCTTTTCATGGTTTCTAGAGATATAATACCATAATATATGTCTCATATAATGAATTTGACATGTGAGAAATACATTTCACATATAGTACTTTAATATGGTACTGTCCCATTTGTTTGAGTGGCAAGGATTCAAGCTGACCACAGTGTGTGCTGATTCTTGATCCAGATTTTTGAATTTCTTAGTTGCATGTAAACTTGTGAAGTGAAGTTATCCAGCACTAAAATTCTAAACTAATAAAAAAGAAAAATATTCTCATTATCATCGTGTTGGTAGAAGAAGGTTGGTTGGTTGCTGTAAACTGAACTGTTAAACCATTAGTTGGGTGAAGATATTCACCTTTGTTGTATTTTCAGATTTCCAATTTACATTACAGATGCAAGAACTGTAACTTTTCTTTTTTAGAATCTCGGTTGTAAAATATATTTGTAAGAAACTGAAGCGTTCTGGATTCATTTGTACATAACTGATAGTCTTCTCCAAGCTAGAATGCCGGGACAACAGATTGAGGAAGGCTTAAGCATGACATTTATCCTTTGACACAATTATGAAAAGATAGTAGAGATGAAGTTGTGACATGATAAAGCAGTTGATTTCTTAGTTTTGACTGAAGCTTAATATATGGTGACAATATAATACTGAGCTTAGTATTGTATTATGTACACATCAATACACAAAGAAGTGATTTCAGATGGGACTCATCTAACATTATTTTGACTATATAGGACATGAGCATTTATAAAATGAATTGTTTAGCTTCCAGAGAGAAGTGGAATTTGAAGTTCTAGGTAAAGTAATAAAAGTTTCACTGAAATCAATTAGTTGTGTTAAGGCTTGTGATTTTCCATTTTTTTTAGTTCAAATTAAGACATTAAGCACTCTGAAAATTGGTTGATGATTGAGGGGTTTGTATTACTGGCCTGTGGGTCTCTCTCTCTCCCTCCCTCCCTCTCCCTCTCTCCCTCCCTCTCTCTCTATCCCTACCTCCCCCTCCCTCTCTCCCTCTCTCGCTCCCTCCCTCTCCCTCCCTCTTTCCCTCCCTCCCTCTCCCTCTCTCCTTCCCTCTGTCTCTCACTGTCTCTCACTGTCTCTCTCTCTCCCCCCTCTCTCTCCCCATATTTCTGA
The DNA here is from genome assembly GCF_009769535.1 of Thamnophis elegans. Taxonomy (NCBI): domain Eukaryota; kingdom Metazoa; phylum Chordata; class Lepidosauria; order Squamata; family Natricidae; genus Thamnophis; species Thamnophis elegans. The sequence continues at coordinate 8,480,771 of NC_045550.1, forward strand.
AAAGATGAAAACTTCTTAACTATTTCTGATAAACCCACTTTTCTATGCATTATTTGTTTTGGATGCTTCTATTCTCAGGAAAAAAATGAAAGTTTCCTTTGCTGGCTAAGTAGAAGAGATATTTCTTAATCAGTTTATTTGGTCCACAAGCAGATTCAATAATTAAAATAAAAGTAATACTTGGATGTATTTGCATTTTGCTTAAGGTTTCTCTGTGTTATTATTTAGGACTTTCATGTGCTGATGGATTCATGCAAGCACGGATTAGCATACGCTATCTCAATTCACTCGGCTATAATGCATCACAGGTTTACCTGAATACCAGAGATAGATCGTGTAGATCTCATATTATAAGTGGTTTTGTTCAATTTATTATACCATTCTATGGCTGTAACACAGAGAAAAGGGTGAGAATCATTTGTTCTTAAAGCTAATAACTGTTTTCCCTCTCTCTTCTTGTCTTAACTATTACTATAAGAAAATGTACTCTGGATTGGGTTTTAAATTGAACTAATGTTACAAACAATTATGTTTAACCGCAATGTGAAATGTAAGTTTAAATTTAATTTCGGATATTGGGTTTAAGAAATTCTGCTTAACTTTGAACACATTAACTGGATCTAATATTACAATTACAATTTTAAAAGGGGGAATTTTGGAAGGGAGGAAAAAAAACAATGTCTTTGAGACTGACTCCCTACTTTATAATCCGAGGAAAAGCCAGGGTTGCGGATGCTGAAATGTTTTGTAATGGGTAACATGTTTTTTGTTAACATCACTTTTGTTACTATAATTCTAAAATAATAGTAGTCTTTAAAATGGTGGTGTTTAATTAGTGTTTTTATGTCGCTACTGTTGATTACTTTTTCTTTCTTTCTGTGCTTTTTTAGGTGAAGAATGAGACAACAACTTATTACAATGTAATAAAGACACTCAACTCCGATTATATTATTACAAGAAAGAAAAACTTTCAATTTCATGTTATGTGTGAAATGAAGCAGAACACTATAGTACAAGCAGTGTTTGTTGCCCAAAATGCTATTGACCTTACTGAAAGGCGTATTGGCCATTACAATGTGTCTCTGGCATTCTATTCATCATTATCCTTCGCCCATAAAGTTGTGGGATCACCATACTACGTTTCACTCAACCAGAATTTATATCTCCAAGCTACTCTGCACACTGCTGATCCAAATATGTTACTCTTCTTAGACACATGTATCGCTTCTCCAAATAGTAATGATTTTACAACCTTGACCTATGACTTAATCCGAAGTGGGTAAGTGTGTATTAAATATGTAAGAACCATAATCCAAGTTGCCACAAAGAAATTGCCATTGTGTCAGACACAAAGATTCTGAATTAGATTTTCTGCTTATGTCGTATTTCTTAACACAGTATAGAAAGAACTGCAGGGTTCATCTGCAAACTATAAGGACTTATTTTCAAACAAAAACAATACCAGGTGATGTTAATATTTCACTTAAATTATCAAATGTTAACTGTTAATATCACATTATAAAATTAAGAGTTAATATCAAATAATTCAATCACATATACAAAAACTAAGGCGAATAAAAGGATATTATGGGCTGAATAGATGGGTCACAAAATGTATACTAATGACCAAACTTTGTTTAGATTATTGTCAATTCCACATACTTTGTACAAAAATAGTTATTACTACAGAGCCATTGCCTTGCTCTTATTATACAGTCCTCTGTACTAACAACATATTACTTTCCCTCCCAGGTACATATCTTAAAGCAGTTTTACAAGCCCCAAATTTGGGTTTTATTTATTCATTTTGATATTCCAATATTAATATCCCCGTGGCTCTATAGTGCATCTCATAATCATCAGCTTTAATCTAATGCAGAAATTTAGGAATTATATACATCATTAGACTGTAATAAAATATTTGAAATAAGCATCTAGGCATACCTGACACAACAATATTTTCTTTTATTTTTCAGATGCCCACGAGACTCTACTTATAGAAGCCTGTCCTCACCAACAAACAATGTAGTTCGTTTCCAATTCAACTCCTTTAAGTTCCTTAACATGCACAATTCAGTTTACCTACAATGTAAATTAGTAGTGTGTAGGGCAGATGATCGTTCATCTAGATGCTACCAGGGATGCTTATTGAGAAAAAAGAGAGGTGTGGATGAGTCTCAGGAGAAGGTTAATGTTGTTGTGGGACCACTTAGACTTCTGAAGGATGAAAATGTTCAAAACTAAGGATCCGCCCCCTCAATTTAACTATGTTTTCTGGATAAAATGATGAAAGCTAGATAGATACCTTAAAAAATAATCATACCCATGTTACTCCATGGCGAAAATATTTCAAATCCATAGCTGAATACTATCTTTTATACAAGTAATTAAAAGCGAATGAAATATTAAAACATCTTTTTAAGATCTTCAGAGCTCTTCATCAGGCTATTATTAGGAGACGAGGGAAAGGAAAATTAGTCTAAACAGCATTTTACATAGACAAGGTCTTTTCCTAAATGGCTGTGCAATTTGCTGATGCAGTAGATCCTAATATAAACAGGCCCGTTTAATTTTGTTAAGCACTTTATACAGTTGAGGTAACAATCATGATGATTGTTAGCCTTGAAAATATTTGAGAGTCCATCAATAACAAAATCTTAGTAAAACCATTAGAAAACAGCTTTTAAAACATTCTTCATATGTTTTTGTCATTCTTATTTTATTAAAGTCTGACATAGAATATATACCAATTCTAATCGTCAACTTACACAGGGAAAAAAAATATGTACCTGCCTTTCACACAGGAAGGATACATACTAGTTGTATTTAATATCTAAATTGTATAAATCTATCATGTTATTGTAGCATCCCTTTATGTTCTGAAAAGCAAAATTACTTCAACTATTTCTGAAAATAATTGTGGATTATTCTTCTTTCTCTCACACCAATGGCACTTTATGCGGCAGCTTCTGCTGTCTGAGAAGTTACATGATATATTAAGACTTGGTCAGACTTTTAATAAATTGAATAATTTGTTGATGACTAAAGAGGTCAATATAGGCCAACATGTGGTTTGCTAAACTAATGAGAGAAAGGATAACTTTTAAAGGACCCCTAGGATGAATGAGCTACAAAAATAAAAAAGTTTTAGTATTCCATGCTGCATATTTGAATACAAAAGCTTTGTCACTAAATTAATTTCAAATTATCGGAAATTGTATTTTGCTTCCAATGCATTGCAATAAAATTGCTATCTTTGCAAACTAAGAGTGAGCTTATTATTTTGGTACAAGGAGAACTACTTTTATAGAAAAAAATCAAACTTATGAATTACTATATGTATTTACTTTTGAAGATTTCTTTCCTGATTTTATTTCATGAAGCAGTCGCAGAGAAAGATACAACATATGTTAAATTTTACAAGAAATTAAAGCAATTTAAAATAAAAATATTTTCACCATAGAAACTGTAAAAATCAGAAGAACCCTTATTTTGGGAAACCTAAGAATAGCTACATCTTTAAAATAATAAAATGCTATTACGTGTACCAAAAAGATACAGTTCAGAAGAACTTCAGATTAAAAAGAAAAAATAAAGATTCAAAAGCCCAATTTGACCACAAGCATTACAGGAAAGGATATATTTTAAAATAGAGGTAAGCATCTATTGTGCTAAATGCCAACTGTAGCACAATGGGCAAGGAATTTCACAGACTTGTTATCAAGAATGGCTTTTTTCAGGTGGCAGCATGAAATTTCTAGCAAAGTAATCTTCTCAAAAATATCTACTGTCTCAGATATACCGTGTTTCTCTGAAAATAAGACAGAGTCTTATTTTCTTTTGACTCCCCGAAATAAACGCTTGGCCTTATTTTTGGGGAGGTCTTATTATTTTCGAAATGCAGGAGATGGGAGCATGGTCACCTCATGGGCTGCTGCTGTGTTGCAATATTTGGGGGGGGCTTATTTTGGGGAAAGGGATTATTTTAGCACATGCGCTAAAGCCTGATTAGGCTTATTATCCAAAGAGGTCTTATTTTTGGGGAAACATGGTATAAGAGAGAGGGAATGATCTTCAGGTTCTAACTTAGATACAGATTTGTAAATTGTTATAGTCACACCAAACACAGCTCAGCTCCAAATTGGAAATTGGTACAGCTCCTTCAGAACCAATATTGCTGTAATGCTTGCATTTTCTGGCCAAGCTTAAGAGTGGCTCCAAGCACAGCAAATTGCTATAATCCAACAGATTTAAAAATGCCTTTAAAAATAAACTAGAAAACAAGCATTGTTTTTCATGGAATATGGTTTACTGAAAGTAATGGCTCAATGCTCTTCATGATTTTGTAAATGCTTTTTGGCACAGTTTCCAAACCTTTCACCTGTAAACCCCTCAGACTATTCTGGAATTCACCAATCCTTACAAGCGTAATGGATCCTTTCCTACTATAAGAAAAACTGATGGCTATCAACCCAACCTTTACCAGAAAATAATTTGACTATGAGAATAGGGAGCTAACAAAGCCTTCCCATGCATAACCTTTACACAATGCTTATTATGAAGAGGCTCTGCTTTATGTGCTACTGACATAGACTGAGACTGATGATATAGTAAAATTGCCCATAATGGAAATTATGAGGTCTTTAGATGGAAGTATGAAAAAGACCATATGTGAATGCTTGTGAGTTTTAAAGAGCCTCAGATTCTCTACATCAGGGGTATCAAACTCACATCGCCACGGCGTCATCACATGAAATATCATGACCTTTTCACCCTTTGCTAAACCTGGCATGGGTGTGGCCAATGTATGACGCCCTGCTCTACATCATAGGTAGGTCACATAGAGTGGCTTTTAGGCAATGGGATGGACACTGTATCAACAAGTCTTCATGCTGCTGCTTTAACTTAACTTACGATGTAAATACTCAGATCCTTCAATGAAGCAGAAGAGTCTCCAGCTAAGACTAGTAAACTACAACCATTCTTCTCAATTCCTTCAGTCTGGGCTGATACAGCGTCATATAATCTACCCAACTAGATACAAGTTCGCCCATTCAAATCAAAACTAATTAAATATGCCAAGTTGGCCCTCTCACCTACTAATTAAACTTGAATGATAAATTAAGCATACCCTACATTCAGTAACAGAATCATTAGAAAACCTGGTAGGCTGATTCGATAACATAGATTATGAACCGAGGGATAGCTCTGTTTTCTTTTATTTCTGCACTCCTGTCCAACTTTATTTTTATAGAAATTTTTTTTAAATTTTTGTTACATAGACAACATAATCACACAACAATAGAAAAAGAAAAGCAGAGAAGAAAAAAGAAAAAAAAAACAAAGAAAAAAAAGAAAAAGGAAAAAAAGGAAAGAAAAACAAAGCCCATCATCCCATGCAGTATGTCATTTGATTACAGGTGTTTTAACCTTTATCATTCTTATACATTCATTATTTATCGTCTCAAATGTTTCATCTAGTATAACTAAAAGCCTCATTTTCATTCTACCATATATATTCAGTTAACATTAGCATTATTTTTCCCCAGAAAGTACACTTATATTCATTATTGTCCTTGCATTTCATACCTTCAAACAGAGATCTTATTCCTTCATTTTTCAACAAAACGTCGCTGCATATATATACCAGTTTTCATTTGTTCCCTTATTAAAATTGCTTATCAGCAGCGAAATATCATTATAATAAGTTGTTAACATTATACATTATATCACCAGACCTTATATTAATTCTTCATTGTATCATTGTTAGATTATTTCACAGCATAATTATATCATCATTCACTTTCTTCAATTAAAGCATAAGTATATCATTTCTCATTTCCAAGGTTTTTTTTCCCCCCTAGCCACTGATAAAACAAATCCCATATCTTATAAAATTGCTCATCCTCTTGCTCTCTAATTTCAAATGTCAATTTACTCATTTCAGCACAGTCCATTATTTTTCGGATAACTTCTTCCTGTTTTGGTATTGTTTCGTTTTTCCAGTTTTTTGCAAATACAATTCTGGCTGCTGTTAACACATTTACAATCAAATATTTTAAGTCTTTGTTGTAGATTTCTGGTATGATCCCCAATAAAAAGACCTCTGGTTTAAAGTCTATTTGTTTGTGTGTCATTTTCTCCAACCACATGTGGATTTTAGTCCAGTATCTTTTAGTTTCAGTGCAAGTCCACCACATGTGGTAGTATGAACCAGGTATCTGGTGACATTTCCAACACTTTTCTGATTTATTCTTGAACATTATTGCGATTCTGGTTGGGGGTAGGTGCCACCTGTAAAACATCTTATACAAGTTTTCTCTATATGCAGTAGACATTGTCATTTTGTAATTTTGAGACCACAATTTCTGCCAATTCTCTAAGTCAATCCCATACCTAAAGTTTTTCCCCAAGCTACCATAGTTTCTTTAACTTGTTCTTCTTGCAATTTAAACTCCAATAAATATCCATATAATTTTTAATTACTTTTTCATCAGTGCCTGTTAAAATTTTGTCTAACTCAGTCATTTTATTATAAAGACCTTTGGTTTTTCTATCTTCATTATATCTAGATTGTATCTGTACATATGAATACCAGTTCATTTCCATCCCTTCTTGTTTCAACTCTTGAATAGATTTGAGCTCACCCTCTGCATTCAATAATTCTATATATCTAACTGTTTGTTCCTTTTTATATATTATTGGATATGAAAATGCTTCAATTGTTGATATCCAGACTGGAGTTTTCAAATCGTGTAATCTTTTTATCTTTTCCCAGTTTAATAGCAACGCCTCCCTTATATAATGTCTTCTAAAGTAACCATGTGCTTTAGTTCCCTTATACCATAAGAAAGCATGTCATCCCAACAATAAGTCATGACCTTTTACATTCAATAATCTGGAGTTTTTTAATGATATCCACTCCTTAATCCACATCAAGTTTGTTGCTTGATAGTATAGCTCCCAATCAGGTAGCCCAAATCCTCCTCTAGATCTAGCATCTTGTAGTAATTTAAGTTTTATTCTAGCTTTTTTCCCTTGCCAAAAAAATTTCAGAACTATTTTATTTAGATCTTGAAAAAAGTCCTTACCCAATCTGATTGGAATTGTCTGAAACAGGTATAGAATTCTAGGTAGAATGTTCATTTTAATTGTAGAAATTCTTCCCATCATTGATAAGTGCAAATTTTCCCATTTCTCCAAATCAATTGCTATTTGTCGTTTTAGTCTGGTATAGTTATCCTCCTTAAGAGTGCTACATCTAGGTGTAGGTATATCCCCAAATATTTAACCTTACTTGTATTTTGAATTTGCAACGTTTCTGACAGCTCTTCCTTTTGTGTTGCTGGGAAATTCTTCGTCATGATCTTTGTTTTGTCTTTGTTTATTTTCAAGCCTGCTACTTCTCCATATTCCTCTATTCTTTCTAGCAATTTGGGTGCTGTTTCTAATGGATCTTCAAGGATAAAAACTAAGTTATCTGCAAACGCTTGTAGTTTATACTCTTCTCTCTTAATTTTCATTCCTCTTATTTCTTCTTCTTCTCTGATCTTTCTGTTTAAGACCTCTAATGTTAGGACAAAAAGTAGTGGTGATAGTGGGCAGCCTTGTCTCGTACCTCTCTTTATTTCGATCGGATCTGTTAGTTCTCCATTTACCATTATCTTTGCTGCTTGTTTCTGATATATCATTCGTGTAGTTTGAGTGAATTTCTTGCCAAAATTCATCTGCTCCAGTTGCAAAAACATAAATTGCCAATTCACATTGTCAAAAGCCTTCTGCGCATCGAGGAACATCAGTGCCATTTGTTTTTCAGGATGGGCCTCATAGTATTCCAAAGTATTCAAAATCATTATCATATTGTCTTTAATTTGTCTTTTAGGTAAGAAGCCATTTTGATCTGAGTGGATGAAGCCATTTAGATATTTTTTAAGTCTCTCAGCTAGTATAGATGCAAATAGCTTGTAATCTGAATTTAATAAAGAGATTGGTCTATAATTCTTGATTTGTGTTAGATCAGTCTCTTCCTTAGGTAGTAGTGTGATATACGCTTCTGACCATGACTTCGGTATTTTGCTCTCAGACATCACTTCATTCATGACTTGTAGGAGTGGGAAGGTCAGTGTTTCTTCAAATGTTCTGTAAAATTCCACAGGTAGTCCATCTGGTCCTGGAGCTTTCCCGTTGTTTTGTTTTTTAAGTGCCTCTGTTAGCTCCATCATTATTATTTTACTTTCTAACATTGTTCTAATTTCGTCTGATACCTGGGGGAGATTGGCATCTTGTAACTACTTTTTAACTCGTCCCTCCTCCACCTTCTCTTGTTCATAGAGTTTAGCATAGTAGTCTTGTATAATATTGTTTTTCTCAATATTTCCATACTGAATTTATCCTTGTTTATCTCTTAGTTGAAATATTTTCTTTGTTTCTCTCTCTTTTTTCAGCTTATATGCCAACCACCTGCCTGGTTTATTCGCATTTTCAAAATAATTCTGTTTAGCACCTCTAATTTTTTGTGCCAATTCTTCCTTTTCTAATAGGTCCATTTTATGTTTAATTATGTCCATTTTTATTTTAACATCTTTTTTTGTGGTGCTCTCTGTAGTTCTCTTTCAAGTATTTTATAGTCGTTATCTAAAGCTTTATGCATTTGTCTTTTCTATAAGTTTCTCTTCCTTGTGTAGTCTATTGTCAAACCTCTGATAAAAGCCTTCATTGTGTCCCAGAGATTCTGCAACGATGTATCTTCTTTCCTATTTTCTTTAAAGAAAAGGACTAGCTCTTTTTCCATTTTTTGTACAAACTCTTTTTCTTTCAATATAGTATTATTTAGTGTCCATCTAGGTCTTGCCCTTTGGCCTTTCCATTTAATTAAAATTGGATTGTGGTCCGCCCAGGTACTTGCTCCAATCTCAATTTCTTTTATGTTGGAGCTCAACTCTGCTGAGGCCCATATCATATCTATTCTAGAAAATGATGAGTGTCTATTTGAGTAGAAGGTGTATTGTTCTTTTTTAGCATTTCTTTCTCTCCATATATCTTTTAGAGTTACTTCATCTGTCATCCTAAAGAAGGATTTCAGCAGAAGCTTTCTATTTAATATTTTTGTTTTGTGTGTTTTATAGTCCATATTTTGATTCACGATGCCATTAAAGTCTCCCATCATACATATATCAACATAGTCTAGTTCCAAAAAAAATTTGTGTAGTTTTTTGTAGAATTCATCTTGTTTTTCATTGGGGGCGTAGATTCCGATTAGGAGTGTTTTTTTGGTATCCATAATTTCCACCATCAGAATTCTTCCCTCTTCCTCTGCATAGACTAGTTTTGCTGGAATGTTGCCTTTAATATAGAAGACCACTCCTCTTTTTTTGCAGTTCGCCAATGATGAAAACATTTTGCCAAGCTTTGGTTGAGTTAATAAGTGTTCATATTTCTTTTGGATATGTACTTCTTGTAGGCAAATTATGTCAAGTTGTAATTTCTCTAATTTATAAAATATTTTCTTTCTTTTAATTACCGAATTAAGTCCATTAATGTTAATTGTAATCATTTTTTCTTTCTTCCATGTTTATACTTTATATACAGGATTTATCATTCTAGTTGATCTGGGTTCTCGTTTTTCTTTACGGCTTCCATCCCCCGCTGCCCCTTCTTTCTCAATTCCATCTATTGCTCCTTCTATTTTTTCAGTCGCAGTTGCAGGTAGTTCCAGTAGTTGTACCACTCAGTCATCTTTCCCAGCTTTCTCAGCCATTTCTCTAAAGTATTCTTCGTAGAAAGCTTCTGCCTTCTCAATTGTATCTATCCTGTGTCTTTGTCCTTGCCATGTACATAGTAAACCTTCCGGTATGAGCCATCTGTAATTAACACCTTTTTTTAATCAATACTTTGGTCAGGAATTGGTATTCTCTCCTCCTCTCTCTCACCTCTCTCGGAATTTGTTTGAGAACTACAATCTCCTTACCTTTATATTCTAATTTTCTATCTCTCAATTTCTGTAAGATTTGTGATTTAATTGTTTTCTTAGTAAATCTTACATGCACTTCCCTTGGGAGAGCATTTCTCATTGCATATCTTTTGTATACTCGAAAACTTTCGTCTATAATTTCTATTATTTTGTCCTGAGACATCTCCAGAACATCTATCAGAATATTTGAAATTATCTGAACTAAGTTCTCTACTTTTTCTTCTTCTATGTTTTGAAATCTTAAGAAGAATTCAGACCTATAGCAATAGCAGTAGACTTATATACTGCTTCATAGGCCTTTCAGGCCTCTCTAAGCGGTTTACAGAGAGTCAGCATATTGCCCCCAACAATCTGGGTCCTCATTTTACCCACCTCGGAAGGATGGAAGGCTGAGTCAACCCTGAGCCGGTGAGATTTGAACCGCTGACCTGCTGATCTAGCAGTAGCCTGCAGTGCTGCATTTAACCACTGCGCCACCTTGGCTCTATCCATCTCCCATCTTAATATTCCACTACTCTCTCTTTCTACATCACTTAGTCTGGTCTCTAGCTTCTCAGTTTTCTTCTCTCCTTCTTGTATTTTATTTTCAATTTTTTGAATCCTGTCTTCATATTTCACCATCCAGTTGTGCATACTTTCAATTTTCCCTTCCATTTTATCAACTTTTTGCACTATGCTTTGGTTTTGTTGTTCCATTACCTCCATTTTTTTTCTATACTCTCAAACTTCTTTACAAGGGTGTCTAACTTATCATCTTTACTGTCAAGTCCTGCTTGCATTTTCTGCATCACTTGCATAAGTGTTTCAAAATTTGCTTCCTTCTCTTTTTCATGCTGGAGCATTGTCTGTGTTGTCCTCTGGCCTCCCGCAGGTGAGGAGGCGGAGGTTGATGTAGAGCCAAAAGCAACTGCTTTTCTACTCATAGCCAATTAGTATTAGAGGGTGGAAGGTTATAAGTACAATGGGTGAAGTATGTAGGGGACACGAGGGAGAAGAAGGAGAGATGAGGAAAGAGAGGGAGAGAGAAAGGGAAAGAGAGAAGGGAAAAAGAGAAAAGAAAAAAGAAGGAACTCTTCCAACTATTTTGCTCAAAATTTAAAGTGAGCCATCTATTGATGTCCCAATTTCTCCAAAAGAAAAAAAATACAAAAAGAAGATATAAAATAAGAAAAGAACACCCCCCCCAAAAAAAAAAACAAGAAAAGGAGGGGTGCTTCAGGCTACAAGTGGGAAAAAGAAAAAAAAGGTGTAAGTAGTCAAAAGGTCAAAAAGAATGATCAAAAAAGAAAAAATCAATGTCAATATCTCCCCAGCAGGGTGGTGTGAAAATGGTGTTGAGAGATGAAAGGATGCCACCAAGCTAAAACAAATAGTTTTTTTGGACTCCTGTCCAACTTTTAATGCTATCAGTCCCCTTGTTTCGTTTGGTGAAAATTATATTATTCAGTTAGAACTATGTTATTTGCCTAAACTGATGTACAACAACATTCAACAAAATTTATATATGTATGCGCGTGCTCTCACACAGAGATTCACACTCACACATAGATCATATGAACAGGTGAGGGAAATAAATATTCTGTCAGATTTTCAGTTATTAGTATTAATCCCCTTGTAAAGAGAACATTTTACCACAATTTCACAGTCTTTCAGAATTTCCAGAGCTATTAGAAGTAGTCAAGATATTACTTTAGTTCAATCAAGGTCTTATCTTGATTCAAATCAACATTGCAAATCAGGCTACTCAATGGGTTGGGAGAAAACCTGAGAGGAGATACCAGGGAAGGTTGAAAAACGAAACTGATCCAAAGTTTTAGTAGGTATCATATCCTAATTATGGCTATCTTCATAAATGTACATACTACATCATAGGCTTTACTATCAAAATGTGTAATTTTTTGCATTATTCATAATAACTATAGTAGAGAAAATGGTAAAAAGGAAAAGGGATAGAAATTTCATATTATACCAGTATTTACAAAGCATGCAGAATGAATTAACATAACATAACATAAATTCTATATTGTTAGATATCCCCCCCCCCCCGCTGACAGACTGCAAGAGATTTCTAGCCCTACATGGCATCAGACCTGGGTACCTGAGAGACCGCCTCCTGCCAATTACCTCCCTCAGACCGATTAGATCTCACAGGTTAGGTCTCCTCCGGATTCTATCTGCCAGCCAATGTCGGCTGGCGACCCCCCGGGGGAGAGCCTTCTCTGTTGCACCTCCAGCCCTCTGGAATGATCTCCCTGTCGAGATCCAGACCCTTACTACCCTCCCGGCCTTCCACAAAGCCACCAAGTCCTGGCTGCCCCAGCTGGCCGGGGGGGCTGTGAAATATCCAGCCCCATGGAAATTGTGAATGTTGCGGTTTTGTTTCTAAAGTGCTGTCTTTGTCTAGTTTTCCCCTTTCCCTTGTCTATTGTGAGCCGCCTGGAGTGGGCGGCATACAAGACAAATAAAATCAAAATCAAATCAAATCAAATTACCAAGGTTCTCTGTTCCGGCGGGAAGAGAGATTGAATCTCATTGGCTGAGAGGTCTGACAGATCCCTTTAAAAGGGGATGCTGTCCGACCATTCCTCAGCCGGATGTTTACTTGACTTGCAATAAAGAGCTGTTGTTTACTGAAGCCTTTTGTGCCTCCTTTACCGGATCTAACACTGGCGACGAGGATGGGATTAGAAGGCAATTAGGCAAACAAAGAGAGGAAGCCTTGCAAACAAAAAGAGTGAAGCCTTGCAAGTACATCCAGCCCGGTGCATTCCGCGAGGCATCGAGCTAGCCATCACTGAACACCCAGAGAGAATAATAATGGCCATGCATGCCCCACCAACTTTGCACAGTCCAGCTACAGAACACTGGGAATCGTACATACTATGATTCGAGTGTTTCCTGGAAGCGAACGACCTCACAGGCGTTTCGGAAGCCTGGAAAAAGAAGTTGTTCTTAGGATACTGTGGCCGGGAAGTTTTTGAGATAGCAAAAAATCTTTCAGGCCAACCCCTCTACAAGCAGTATCCTGGTCTGCACTACAACAAACGCTGAAGACCCACTACACGCCAAAGCCATCTAAGTATGTTCACTGGTATCAGTTCAATATACAGAACCAGAAGGAGGGCAAATCAACCAATGAATATGTGGTGGCTCTCCAAAAAGCCGCAGCCCAGGCATGGTGGGACACTCCACCGGCAGAGCCGCCAACCAGCCACCGCTCTGTAGAGGAGCCGGAGACAAGGACCGGTCTTCGGACAGGTGCAGCCGTGGGACGCTTCTATGTCAGACATAGCAGCGGCGTGGCCAAAAGCCTCTTTCTTTCTTTTTGCCTCACCAGCCATAAACCTCACCACATGTCACTGGCTACAGTACATATATTTTCTTGTATTCTTCTCTTCCTCTCCCTCCCTGTTGGCCTAATCCCTTTTGCTTTGCTTGCTACTCTTGTTGTTAGTCGTGAATCATGTCGGACTCGTTGCAACCCCATGGACAATGTTCCTCCAGGCCTTCCTGTCCTCTACCATCCTCAGGAGTCCATTTAAGTTCACGTCTACTTCTTTTCCCTCAATCTTTCCTAGGCTCTTCTCCAATGAGTCCTTCCTTCTCATTAGATGGCCAAAGTATTTGAGTTTCATCTTCAGGATCTAAAGAGTAGTTAGGGTTGATCTCCTCTAGGACTGACCAGGTTGATCACCTTGTAGGTTGGTTTATAGGTTGGTTAGGTTAAGTTTATTTATAGGCCGCCCTTTTCCCTGAGGGGACTCAGGGCGGCTTACAACTTATATAGGAAGGGGAAACATACAAAGACATATAGGACAATACATAATTAAAAGAGTAAAGCAACATTCATTCAACATTCGGGCGGGGATGGAATATAATCTTTAACCCCAGGCCTGACGGGCCAGGTCTTGAGGGCTGTGCGGAAGGTCTGGAGGGTGGTGAAGGTACGAATCTCCACGGGGAGATCGTTCCAAAGGGTCGGAGCTGCTACTGAAAAGGCTCTCCTCCGCGTAGTTGCCAGTCGACACTGACTGGCAGATGGAACTCGGAGGAGGCCCAATCTATGCGATCTAATGGGTCGTGAGGAGGTAATTGGCAGGAGGCGGTCTCTCAAGTACCTAGATCCACTACCATGAAGGGCTTTGTAGGTGGTAAGTAGCACCTTGAAGCGCACCCGGAGATCAACAGGTAGCCAGCACAGCTCGCGGAGAATAGGTGTTATGTGGGCGAACCGAGGTGCACCCACGATCACTCGCGCGGCCGCATTCTGGACTAGCTGAAGTCGCCGGATGCTCTTCAAGGGCAGCCCCATGTAGAGCACATTGCAGTATTCCAGCCTAGAGGTCACAAGGGCCCGAGTGACTGTTGTGAGAGCCTCCCGGTTCAGGTAGGGTCGCAACTGGCGCACCAGGCGAACCTGGGCAAATGCCCCCCTGGTCACAGCCGACAGGTGGTAATCAAAAGTCAGCTGTGGATCCAGAAGGACTCCCAAGTTGCGAACCCTGTCTGAGGGGTGTAATATTTGACCCCCCAGCCTGAGTGATGGAACACTGGCCAAATTATTGGGAGGAAAACACAACAGCCACTCGGTCTTTTCCGGGTTGAGTACAAGCTTGTTAGCCCTCATCCAGTCTCTAACGGCTTCCAGACCCCGGTTCATCACGTCCACCGCTTCATTGAGTTGTCATGGGGCGGACAGATACAACTGCGTATCGTCCACGTATTGGTGATATTTTATCCCATGCCTCCGAATGATCTCGCCCAGCGGTTTCATGTAGATGTTAAATAGTAGGGGTGACAGGACCGACCCCTGCGGCACCCCATATGTTAGGGGCCTAGGGGCCGATCTCTGCCCCCCGACCAACACCGACTGTGACCTGTCCGAGAGCTAGGAGGAGAACCACTGCAAAACAGTGCCACCCACTCCCACCTCCCGCAGTCGTCGCAGAAGGATACCATGGTCGATGGTATCGAAAGCCGCCGAGAGGTCAAGGAGAACTAAGATGGAGGCGTGGCCTCCATCCCTGGCTCTCCAGAGATCTTCGGTCAATGCGACCAAAGCGGTTTCTGTGCTGTAACCAGGTCTGAAGCCGGACTGGAATGGGTCTAGGTAGCTGGTTTCCTCCAAGGACCGCTGAAGCTGGGAGGCCACCACCTTGTCCCTTGTAGTCCAAGGGACTCGCCTGCTACTGTATTTCTGGCCAATTCCTCTCTTATTAGCATTGCCCAGCCCACTGGTCTTTCCTCATCCCTGGCTGCTTCTCTTCTAGTTTCTCCACGCTGCTTGTCAGTCTTCCACCAGGTTCTTCCCAGTTTGCCTGTTCTCCTGAGGTCTTTTCACATCGTCTCTCTCTCTATCCATACTTGACCTTTTCCAGACCTCCCATAATCCCGTAAACTTGTTGAAAAAGTTGCAACTTGTTTTCTATCCTCGTTTAAAGGCTGCGGTTTTGAGCTCAGGCAAGATGGGAACAAAGGGGGGGGTTGCACGTGGACCCTGGCTATCTCTCCCCCCACCTCCTCGCTTCCAGGAACTCACCGCAACCTCCTGCCCCGCAAGAGAGACATCAGCGCCGCCCCGAGGGACAGGAGGGGTCCCGGGCACTGTTCCCTCTAAGGTGCGCGCGTGCGCAGCCGCGCACGTTGCAAGAAAATCCCGCGCAGCAGTTTTTATCTGCCGCGCAGAGATTTCTTAAGGAAACGTGTGGAAGTCCTTTGCAGGTGGCTGCAACTGAATCCGGCAGTGCTGTTGCCTGTTGGAGGAGGAGGAGGCAAACCAGCCTGCCACCACCGCCCACCGCCAGCCCCGCTGCTCTTCCCGCCCCCTTCTCAGCCCCACAGTCCAGCGGTCACAGCAGAAACTGCTCTGGGTTTCCGCTGCCACTTCCCGCATTTTCTGGACAGGGTCTCGCAGGAAGGAATCCCCTCTCCAAGGGATCCCCGTCCAGAAAATGTGGGGAGCGGCAGCGGAGACCCGGGGCTGCTTCTGCTGTGACCGCTGGACTGTGGGGCTAGGAAGGGGGCAGGAAGAGCGGCGGGGCTGGCGGTGGCCGGCGGTGGCAGGCTGGTTTGCCTCCTCCTCCTCCAACAGCACTGCTGGATTTTCTCCCAACGCTGCGGGGGCCCCAGCGGGAGCTTCGGCGGCTTCACCTCAGCCGCAGCGCTGGGCAGCAAATGTGTTGGTGCTGTTGGAGGAGGAGGAGGAGGTGGTGGCAGCAATAGCTCCTGAGGACAGGACAAGAAGCAATGGAAACTTGTCAGGAGACTCAAGATGGAAATAAGGAGAAATCTGACAGTAAGAACAATTAAAATCAATGGAATCTTAATTCATTTGCTGCAGGTTTTCCAAAGACTGGACGGCCATTTGTCTCAGATGATATAAAGACTCCTGCCTTGGACAAGGGGCTGGACTAGAAGACCTCCAGTATCCCTTCTGATTCTATGATTTTAAAAACCACAAGCTTTTTACAGCTCGCTTGCAACTTTACCAAATTTAATTCAGCCATTTCCTTTTGTTATTAAATGGGTATTGCTAGTTCAATGCACATGCGCTCCACTTTTAAGATGCTGAAAAAATCCCCATGACCTGCAACAAAATTCATTCTTCCACTCTTATCTTGCCCTAACTTCTGATAGGTTCCTGAAATATAGATCTACAAAATTTAGTGAAAATATTTCTATCTATTTTAATACAGACTCGTAAAACAAATTGGGACAAATGAAATTAGTGCTCTGGGATAATAGCAGGTTTACTCTATTTGGATTTTCAGATAAAAGGTATCTTTTGTGCTAAGTTCTAACAATGTAGTTCTCTAATGTAACTATGAAACAGTCCAAATATATAATTCCCCTCAGGGAGGAATTCTGGGAGTTGAAGTCCACAAGTCTTAAAGCTGTCACGTTTGAAGACCCCTGGGGTTTTTTTCCCTAAAGGGTTAGGGGTGCAAGGGTCTTGTAACAACAGCTTTAAGACTTGCGTGCTTCAAATGCCAGACTGTCTGAGCCAACATTTTGGTTGCTAAGCAGGAGCGTTGTTAAGTGATACTGATATTATATAACACTTTTAATTAAGTGGGTACCTTGAATAAACATAACTTTGAGTTTCAAATAATACTGATTTTGTTGTTGTCTTAGGTGACATATGTGAAAAAAATTCAGGTGCTCAGGCATGAAAATGTGCCGCTCAAACACTATACTTTTCCGCTCACACTGAAAAAAAATTAGAGGGAACATTGGTCCCGGGCACAGCGGCATCGTCTCCCCCCCCCGCCCAAATAGGGAGGCCTTTTGCACCTGCAACCTGAGCCACTAGTTTGCGTTCAGCGATTGAAAGGATCGCCAAAATCCGCTCAGGACAGCTACGCCTTCTGTCCGTAAAGTTTGGGGGAGAGGAAACAGCGCTGTGTTCCTTTGCGCGCCTTCCAGGGCCCTAGAGGAGGAAGAACTAAGGCCGGATCCTCCTTGATCCTCCGAGGAGGGAAAAGGGGATCTTGGCACCTCCGCAATCACTTCCGAGGGGAGTAAGGGGGGGGTGTTTCAGCCTCTTCCTTCGCTTCGATTTTCAGCCCCGTTGGGTGAATGGAAATGTATTCTTGCATTTATAACCAGCGGAAAGACCGAAGAAAAGGAAGGGGAAGGGGAAGGATCCTGAGTGGGTCCCTCCCGCCGTGCGGCCAAAGGATGAAGGTTCAAGCGGGACCCAAACTCCCAGGGATCACTCGCTGTCTCTGGGATCCAGGCTGGCTTTCTGCGCCCACCGTCGCCCAGACTGCGGCATCCCTTCTAGACCGCGCTACGGACTTCCTGAGGCCAACGTCACAGAGGAAGGAGCGGGAGCCCTGCAGCCTTGGCGTCCTCTCCCTCTTTTCCATTCTTCTGTCACTTTCTCTCTCCTTCTCCCTTCTCTCTCCTCTTTGTCTCTTTCTGTCTCTTTCACACTCTTTCTCTTTGTCTCTCTTTCTCTCTCCTTCTTTCCCACTCTTCTGTCACTTTCTCTGTCCTTCTCTGTCTCCCTTCCCTCTTTTTTTCTTCCTCTCTCCCACTCTTTTATCACTTTCTCTCTACTGCCCAACCTGTCCCCATACTTATCTTTGATTGGTCATGTTTGCAATAATTTACCTTCTTTCCTAAATAGGCGCAGTTCCCTTACTGGATCCCTCGCTCACTCAAACACACACACACAGAGACACACACACTCACGCACAAAACCATTTTTCTCCATTCCAATTCGGATCCTATAAATCAATTCTCTGTGAAACATCTGTGAAAAAAATTCAGGTGCTCAGGCATGAAAATGTGCTGCTCAAATACTATACTTTTCCGCACACACTGAAAAAAAATTAGAGGGAACATTGGAGTAGGGATGACTGAATGGATATGAGTGTTTACTGGTTTACTTCCCGACACCTACATGGAGTTCACAGCAGATATTTTCTCTTTGGAGCTTAATAAAGAGAGACAAGGTGGCGCAGTGGTTAAATGCAGCACTGCAGGCTACTTCAGCTGACTGCAGTTCTGCAGTTCGGCTGTTCAAATCTCACCGGCTCAGGGTTGACTCAGCCTTCCATCCTTCCGAGGTGGGTAAAATGAGGACCCGGATTGTTGGGGGCAATATGCTGACTCTGTAAACCGCTTAGAGAGGGCTGAAAGCCCTATGAAGCGGTATATAAGTCTAACTGCTATTGCTATTGGTATAAATATCTATTACTGTCTAGGATTGAACTCTCAACCTCCTGTGTTTGAGGTAAGCACCTTCACCTCTAGACAGGGATGGGTTCCGGCAGGCACTTCTGCCAGTTTGCTCATGTATGCGCCCCACACACGCTTGATGCACACTGTGTGCGTATGCACAGTGCGATTAAAATTGTTCTGCACATGCGCAGAACCGAAAAAACTACATGGTGACACCCATGGCACTGTCCAGAGAACCAGTTCAGGGGCATGGCAGGCCTGGGTCGCTGCCAGTTCCAGCAATCCAGGCTGCCAAACCACGACCAGTTCAGCTGAACTGGTCTGAACCAGTAGGAACCCACCACTGCCTCTAGGCCACTGTGCTGCTCCCTTTTGAAATGATGCATAGCAATAGCAGTTAGACTTATATACCGCTTCATAGGGCTTTCAGCCCTCTCTAAGCGGTTTACAGAGTCAGCATATTGCCCCCAAAAATCCGGGTCCTCATTTCACCAACCTCGGAAGGATGGAAGGCTGAGTCAACCTTGAGCCGGTGAGATTAGAACCGCTGAACTGCAGATAGCAGTCAGCTGAAGTGGCCTGAAGTACTGCACCCTAACCACTGCACCACCTCGGCTCTTCAATGCATGAAACACGTAGTTAAGAAACAGCAACTTGCATGTTTCTTTTGTCACAAGAAGTCAGTGATGTAGACCTTAGGATTAGAATTAGAATTAGAATTTTATTATTTGTATGCCGCCCTTCTCCGGGAGGACTCAGGGCGGCGAACAATTCAAGGGGAAAAAGGGGAACATAAAAACAAAATACAAATAATAAAAGTAAACAACAGTCGCACAACCATACATGTCGAGAGGGGAGGGAACTATCAGCCCCAGGCCTGCCGGCAAAGCCAGGTTTTGACGGCTTTTCGGAAGGCCTGGAGAGAGGTGAGGGTCCGAATCCCTGCGGGGAGTTCATTCCAGAGGGCCGGATCTGCCACAGAGAAGGCCCTCCCCCGGGTAATAGCCAGGTGGCATTGGCTGGTAGATGGCACCCGGAGGAGGCCAACCCTGTGAGATCTAATGGGTCTGTGGGAGGTAATTGGCAGCAGGCGGTCTCTCAAGGATGCCCAGTCCTGATTTAGAGACAAAATTGTGTATGTGGTGGTGGTAGTGGTGGCGCTGTGTCTTTCTTTTCTGAAGGGCAGAGCAAGCTTAGGTTTACTCAGTTTCTCTTTAAACCGAGTAAAACTACAAACTATAAAAACATGTATAGTTCATTTTTAAAATGTCCATCTATGAGTTCATTGACCTGAACCGTATCTTTGGTTTCACACAAGGGAGGAGTCTTTTTAAAATTTGTGTGAAACCAAAGATCCGGTTTATATCCGGTTTATATTAATAAAGTTGATGTGTCTATGTAAATGTTTGTGTGTGTGTGTGTGTGTGTGTGTGTGTGCGTGTGTGTGTGTGTGTGTGTGTGTTACAGTAAATATAAGCTTTGAACATTTTTTTTAATATTCTTCGGAAGCCCAGAAACAATAAAACCAATAAATAACACACATGGGTTATCAAAAGATCAAGTTATTCATTAATGCTAAATTGCCAAGCTATAAATAACTATGTTTTTATTGTATGTCATACTGTATTACAACACATTGCAGATGAATGCAGACAGACTTAATCAGATTACCTAGGTGGGGTTTTTTTTAATGGCTTGCATCTATCTAATAACCCTAAACCTGAGTGAAATCTACAACCTCCCCCCCCCCACCGTACAGATATATCCAATTTCAATTAAGCCCAGTATTTGTCTATAGTACAGTATTTATATATTTCATTGATTCTATCAGATACTTCATCATGGACCAGGAACCCCCAGTGTTTTGCTCCCTTGGTTTGCATGGAGGAGAAACAGAGGAAAGTGTAAATGAAAAGTGTGAATTTCTCATAATTCGAAATATTTTAATATATGTGTGCATTAGCTTGTTCTAATGACAATGCAGATAAATATCTGTTTAGCATCTATTAATATTAAATATGACAGAACCTCAATAGAAGAAAATGCAAAGGATCTGCAAGAACTCACGTTAAAAGTTAAAGAATACAGTGAAAACATGGTTGGTGTTGGAGATGACATCTGAGAATACCATAAACAACTAAGAAAATATATCACTGAACAAATTAACCTAGAGTTTTCAGCCATGGCACAAATGAATGGGCTCTAATTATTCTACTTCAGACTCATAGTGCAAAGATTTAGTTCTTTGGAGAAAAGTCTCATGCTGAGAAAAGTGGAATGAAAGAAAAGTTAGTGACTAGCAACAGGGTGGAGAGATAATGAATGCACATTGGGAACAGATCATCATAGAGACAATCTGAGTGGTCCAGTGGTCGGATTCAAATTTTTTTGCTACCAGTTCTGTGGGTGTAGCTTGGTGAGGGAAAGGTTACTGCAAAATCCCCATTCCCTCCCCATCAACTGGGACTTGGGAGGCAGAGAATCGATGAGGGCGGGGCCAGCCAGAGATGGTATTTACCAGTTCTCCAAACTACTCAAAATTTCCTCTACCGGTTCTCCAGAACTGGTCAGAACCTGCTGAATACCACCTCAGGTGTGATCACTGAGAATTGATATACTGGTGTCCCATCATCATCATCATCATCCGAGGGGGCACAGTGGTTAAATGCAGCACTGCAGGCTACTTCAGCTGACTGCAGTTCTGCAGTTCGGCTGTTCAAATCTCACCGGCTCAGGGTTGACTCAGCCTTCCATACTTCCGAGGTGGGTAAAATGAGAACCCGGATTGTTGTTGGGGGCAATATGCTGACTCTGTAAACTGCTTAGAGAGGGCTGAAAACCCTATGAAGCGGTATATAAGTCTAACTGCTATTGCTATTGCTATCATCATCATCATCATCATCATTAAATAAATGGCAAAATGCTAGATTTCAGATTAAACTGTTGACATAAAGTAGTATTTAATACAGTATTTGGCTCCATTGGACATGCATTTTATTTTGTCGATCTCAAATGTTGCATTTTGCTTGCGCCTACCGAAATCAAAACAGTTAAAAAGCAATAGCAAATATTTAGATAAAACCCAGGTTATTTTCACATGTTAAATGGAACAACTAGAAATTCTGATGACTTCATATAATGTTTGATTTTCCTCACTTTCTAAAGACAAAGTCCTATCCAGGATATCTTGGTCAGGCTAACGGTAATAAGATAAGGAATGCAGAAAGTCAATAACTGACAGAAGAATTTCTAGGCAGTCCCAAATACAAGATTTAAGCAGATAAAGAATGTACAAAATCGAAATTCCAAATACGTCCGAGTACACCACAAAAGATCAAGAATTCTGGTATCAACGTAATCTTTAATGCAAAGACATTGTGAGGCCATCATTAGGAATTTTGACACTAGGCCTGCAAGGATGGCACCTTTGCTTCAAGTGTCAACCATTAAGTCATTTAGAATAAAGTCCTCCTTCTTGCTAAAGTTCTGTTCCTGAATGGAACATTCACTGCTCACATTCCCTTATTGTCAGTTGCTTAACACAGTGTTTCCCAAACTTTTGACATATGTGTACTCCTTCTATAATTTTCGTAACGCTGAGTACCCCTCATAAAAAACATATGCTTTAATAAAAACGAAGTGCAGTATATTCACGCCGTGTCACGCCTCACAAGACTGCCTAACCGTTAGATAACACTGCAATTCTCCGGCGTTTAAACAGCTCCGCAGCTCAACGTCAACTGTTAATGTTCCCGCAGTTTAAAAATGGCCGAACCCGAGCTGCGCGAAGGATGCACAGAAGTTCCCGCCATAATGAGTTGCGATACGATGTACGATGGCCCCA
This sequence comes from Thamnophis elegans, assembly GCF_009769535.1. Taxonomy (NCBI): domain Eukaryota; kingdom Metazoa; phylum Chordata; class Lepidosauria; order Squamata; family Natricidae; genus Thamnophis; species Thamnophis elegans. Next base: position 8,503,276 of record NC_045550.1, read on the forward strand.
GTTCCCATGTAAAAACTGCGATACACGCCTATTTCTTTCCTTGTTCTGTGGGCGCAGCTAAGCACGGTGCAGTGGATATTCCCACGTGATCCCTACCAAACTCTGGTGCAACGCATACCCCCACCAAACTCTTCCCGTAGCCCTGGGGGGTACACGTACCACACTTTGGGAAACACTGGCTTAACAGATGTTATAAATTATGGCAGACCCTCCAAAAGCTACTTATGACCAGATCTCAAACTTACAGCTGCTTCAGCACCCCCGTGTACCTTTTCCCTAACAATCAATTGCAGGGATGATACAGTGCCACCTTCTACCTATCTTCCACCACTATCACCCGCAAACATTTCCCCAACAGCTTCCAACTGGCCTTAGGCCTGATCCCTACCAGGCCCCACACATTCCTTCTCAGTTATCTATGTTTCCAGGTAGACAAATTGCATTCTTGGAGCTGTAAATATAACCACTGCTTCTAGAATCATGCCACATGGCCATATAGTGAAACAACCACTCTAGCACTCTTAGAGGTCTTCAAATGGTGGGGGGTGTTTAGCTTGGTGGGATGGGAATCAGGCCAAAAGCTTTGGAGGGGGGGAATGCAACGGGGGTAAGAAAAGCCTTTGGGATTCAAGGGGCAGGAAACAGAGCACAGGGTGTCATTGGGGGGGGGGACTTGGGAAGTCCAGGGCAGGTGAACTTGGGCCTGTGCTAGGCCTCCAAGGGCCTCCCCCAGACTTGAGGCACCCTGTGTTCCACTTTACAACTGCCTATTTATTTAATGGTTGTATTGGGAGAGCCGGGATGGAGATCATTAAGTGAGATGCTTCACTAAACAGCCATTGCGACATGCAGATTTAATGGGCAAGCTTCATTACAGCTGTATCTCAAGGACTAGCGGTATTGTAGAGGAGCCATGTTTCATGCATTGTAAGAGCCGAGGTGGCGCAGTGGGTAGAGTGCAGTACTGCAGGCCACTTCAGCTGACTGTTATCTGCAGTTCAGCGGTTCTAATCTCACCGGCTCAAGGTTGACTCAGCCTTCCATCCTTCCAAAGTGGGTAAAATGAGGACCCAGACTGTGGGGGCGATATGCTGACTCTGTAAACTGCTTAGAGAGGGCTGAAAGCCCTATGAAGTGGTATATAAGTCTAACTGCTATTGCTATTGCTAACTGCTATTGCTAAGTTACCAAATCATCTTGGTATCACACATCTGATTTAATAGTGTGCTTTGATGAAAACAAACTTGTGGAAGTCGAATGCTAAGAAAACTTTGGAAATAAAATTTAAAAGTGTTGGCAAATTGGTTCAGTTCTACTGACCAAAAGTATAACAGAATAATACAACAATTAATTCAAAATAGGCTAATCTTTAAAACTTTTCATGTCTTTGTTAGCTTTTGGCAAGTGTTTCCTGCTGCAGTTATAAAACCACATTGGAAAAGAATCCTATGTTATATATTTACTTATACAAGATTTCACAATATTCAAGAGACCATTATGAGATAAGCAAACAAGTGGGGGGAAATCACCAACGGACAAACACTTCCTTATATGTCGTGGCATCATTGACCTTGTAACCCCGGAACAGATCTTCATATAACTATTTTCCAAAAATAAATAAATGGTCATTTTACCATTTAATGCACCTTTCTGTATAATGCATTTTATTTTGTCGATCTGAAATGTTGCATTTTGCTTGTGCCTACCGAAATCAAAACAGTTAAAAAGCAATAGCAAATATTTAGATAAAACCCAGGTTATTTTCAAATGTTAAATGGAATAACTAGACATTCTGATGAATTCATATAATGTTTGATTTTCCTCGCTTTCTAAAGACAAAGTCCTATCCAGGATAACTTGGTCAGGTTAACGGTAATAAGATAAGGAATGCAGAAAGTCAATAACTGACAGAAGAATTTATAGATAGTCCCAAATACAAGATTTAAGCAGATAAAGAATGTACAAAACCAAAATTCCAAATACGTCCGAGCCCCCCACAAAAAATCAAGAATTCTGGTATCAACGTAATCTTTAATGCAAAAACATTGTGAGGCCATCATTAGGAGTTTTGACACTAGGGCTGCAAGGAGCCGAGGTGGCGCAGTGGTTAGAGTGCAGTACTGCAGGCCACTTCAGCTGACTGTTAGCTGCAGTTTGGCAGTTCAAATCTCACCGGCTCAAGGTTGACTAAGCCTTCCATCCTTCCGAGGTGGGTGAAAATGAGGACCCAGACTGTGGGGGAGATATGCTGACTCTGTAAACCGCTTAGAGAGGGCTGAAAGCCCTATGAAGCGGTATATAAGTCTAACTGCTATTGCTATTGCTATGACACCTTTGCTTCAAATGTCAACCATTAAGTCATTTACAATAAAGTCCTCCTTCTTGCTAAAGTTCTGTTCCTGAATGGAACATTCACTGCTCACATTCCCTTATTGTCAGTTGCTTAACAGATGTTATAAATTATGGCAGATCCTCCAAAAGCTACTTATGACCAGATCTCAAACTTACAGCTGCTTCAGCACCCCCGTGTATCTTTTCCCCTAACAATCAACTGCAGGGATGATACAGGGCCACCTTCTACCTATCTTCCACCACTATCACCCACAAACATTTCCCCAACAGCTTCCAACTGGCCTTAGGCCTGATCCCTACCAGGCCCCACACACTCCTTCTCAGTTACCTATGTTTCCAGGTAGACAAATTGCATTCTTGGAGCTGTAAATATAACCACTGCTTCTAGAATCATGCCACATGGCCGTATAATGAAGTACTCTAGCACTCTCAGAGGTCTTCAAATGGTGGGGGGTGTTTAGCTTGGTGGGATGGGAATCAGGCCTAAAGCTTTGGAGGGGGGAATGCAATGGGGGTGAGAAAAGGCCTTTGGGATTCAAGGGGAAGGAAACAGAGCACAGGGTGTCATGGGGGGGACTTGGGAAGTCCAGAGCAGGTGAACTTGGGCCTGTGCTAGGCCTCCAAGGGCCTCCCCCAGACTCGAGGTACCCTGTGTTCCACTTAACAACTGCCTATTTATTTAATTTGATTTTGATTTTGATTTTATTAGTATTTATAGGCCGCCCTTTTCCCTGAGGGGACTCAGGGCGGCTTACATAAAATAAGGAAGGGAGGGTACAGACAATAGACACAAACAATACATAGAAGTAAAATAGTAAGCAACATTCATTCATCATTCGGGTGGGGACAAATTAGCTTTATCCCCAGGCCTGATGGGCTAGCCAGGTCTTAAGGGCTGTGCGGAAGGTCTGGACGGTGGTGAGGGTACGAATCTCCACGGGGAGATCGTTCCAAAGGGTCGGAGCTACTACTGAAAAGGCTCTCCTCCGTGTAGTTGCCAGTCGGCACTGACTGGCAGATGGAACTCGGAGGAGGCCTAATCTATGCGATCTAATTGGTCGCAGGGAGGTAATTGGCAGGAGGCGGTCTCTCAAGATGGTTGTATTGGGAGAGCCGGGATCATTAAGTGAGATGCTTCACTAAACAGCCATTGCGACATGCAGATTTAATGGGCAAGCTTCATTACAGCTGTATCTCAAGGACTAGCTGTATTGTAGAGGAGCCGAGGTGGCGCAGAGGTTAGGGTGCAGTACTGCAGGCCACTTCAGCTGACTGTTATCTGCAGTTCAGCGGTTCTAATCTCACTGGCTCAAGGTTGACTCAGCCTTCCATCCTTCCGAGGTGGGTGAAATGAGGACCCAGACTGTGGGGGCGATATGCTGACTCTGTAAACCGCTTAGAGAGGGCTGAAAGCCCTATGAAGCGGTATATAAGTCTAACTGCTATTGCTAACTGCTATTGCTAACTTACCAAATCATCTTGGTATCACACACGTGATTTAATAGTGTGCTTTGATGAAAACAAACTTGTGGAAGTCGAATGTTAAGAAAACTTTGGACATAAAATTTAAAAGTGTTGGCAAATTGGTTCAGTTCTACTGACCAAAAGTATAACAGAATAATACGACAATTAATTCAAAATAGGCTAATCTTTAAAACTTTTCATGTCTTTGTTAGCTTTTGGCAAGTGTTTCCTGCTGCAGTTATAAAACCACATTGGAAAAGAATCCTATGTTATATATTTACTTATACAAGATTTCACAATATTCAAGAGACCATTATGAGATACGCAAATAAGCAGGGAAAATCACCAACGGACAAACACTTCCTTATATGTCGTGGCATCATTGACCTTGTAACCCCGGAACAGATCTTCATATAACTATTTTCCAAAAATAAATAAATGGTCATTTTACCATTTAATGCACCTTTCTGTATAAGTTTTAAGAATCTGGGGATTACTTAAAACAATTAAGAAAGGGAGGAAAACTGTTTTAAAACAATCAAGGTGAGGGAAAATAACAATAAACTTTTTTCATAGTAGTTCAGAAAACAAAATTCAAAGGACTTGTCTTATGACAAAGGTATACTTAGTCTGATATGAAAGCAATTGGCAAAATTAGCATTACGAAGAAGAATATTCAAACTTCTAGTTATTTTTCTTGATCTTAGCCTTCTTCCAGTGTGTTACAATGGAACGAGTTACACAACCAGCCATTGACCATCTGAACTTATGTGCAACTTCAGGTGTGGCAGAGTAAGCAAAAATGTTCTTAGGATAAACTTCTGTTCTTTAAGCCTCACAGAGTGCAAACCTTGACTAAACAGTACATAGTTCACCACAAAGGAGGAAGAACATTAAGGCTTGTATACACAGGGTTGAACTGAAGTGGGTTTGCAACTTGTTATAGGTCTAATTGTTTTGTCTGTGCTCATCAGTTCATATTGTATTTCTTATCAATGGTTCATTTCAGGAGTGGGTTCCGGCAGGCATTGCTGCCAGTTCGTGACCCGTCAAAACCGCGCTCGACTAAGCCACGCCCGATTAAACCGCGTCGCTGACGTCATCAACAGGGTGACAACAGCCAGTGCGGAGAAAGAAGGGCGCTTTAAATAGCGCTTTGAAAGCAAGCCGATTCAACTTAAGATAGGTTTAGGGTTAGGTTTAGGGTTAGGTTAAGGGTTAGGTTAAGGGTTAGGGTTAGGGTTAGGGTTAGGGTTAGGGTTAGGGTTAGGGTTAGGGTTAGGGTTAGGTTAAGGGTTAGGGTTAGGGTTAGGATTAGGGTTAGGGTTAGGGTTAGGTTAAGGGTTAGGGTTAGGTTTAGGGTTAGGTTAAGGGTTAGGATTAGGATTAGGTTTAGGGTTAGGTTAAGGGTTAGGTTTAGGGTTAGGGTTAGGTTAAGGGTTAGGTTTAGGGTTAGGTTTAGGGGGTTAGATTTAGGATTAGCTTTAGGGGTTAATTTTAGGTTTAGGGTTTACAGTATGCTTCTGTCTCCGCGCTGTTGTCGCCCTGTTGATGACGTCAGTGACACGGTTTAGTCGGGCGCGGTTTAGTCAAGCGCGGTTTTGTGGTGGAACCCTGCCGGTTCACTCATGTGCGTGTCGCACACGTGTGCTTGATGAGCATTGTGTGCACATGCACAGTGCAATAAAAATGCTTCTGCATGCGCAGAAGCAAAAAACAAAATGGCAGCACCTGGAGAACCAGTTCAGGGGCATGGCAAGCCTGAGTCACTACCCCCACCTGTTGGGCCGAACCGGTCTGAACCATTAGAAAGCCACCAATGGTTCATTTCTAAATGAATACAACATAATAGGTTTCCTTGTGTTAGATACTTGTGTACACACATCTAGAAAAGTCTATTTTAAGGTAAAAATCTGACTTTAAGCAACTTCTATATTTTGGTTTGCACAGAAATGAGACTTTAGCTTTTGTCTCAACTAAAGTGTTGCAGAAAATGACAGGCTTAGACTTCTCAGGATACAGGAAAAGTTTATTTGGCAGCCAGGTTCAGAAAGCTAGCCCATGGCTTAGCATTGCAAGTTCTGAACAAACTTCATTATCGAAGCACACATTCTTATACATTCTCAAAAGCATTGCAATACGGAGATACTTAACACATTTCTTAGTGGTTACCTTGAGGAGAAAACCTTATAAGGAGATGGGGTCTTACTTCTCCTTTTGTTTCAGGTATGGCTTACGTGTCATTAACGAACTTTAATTGAACCTTGTGGTTTGGACTTTTGACACAGGTTTTGACATAGGGACATTGGCTAGAACATCCTGTGGTTAGTGAATGGGGACACTTCCTTTAAGCAACTTCTAACTGTCCCTGTTATTCTATGTCTTCATTCTTATATTTTTTTAATCCATATTTTATTCTGCTTTAAAAGGATATATCCAGGGAAACAGGTGCTAAACTAGTATTATAATGCTGATATTTAAACTCTCCTATACTATCCTAATCACTGGAAAACAAAGATTTTAGTTCATGGACACTTTGGGGTGTATCCTGTAAATTTTTGGTTGCTAATCACAAAAACAATCTGTAATTTAACTTCTTAAGTACTGTTTTATTAAAAAGGAATCTTCTGTTTTTGCCAGAATGATTTAACAAATTTCTTTACACAGGGTGACCATCTCATTTTCTATGCTGACAGTTTGTTAATGGCTCAGATTATGAGCATGATCCATTAGAAAGGTATTTCTTTCGGAATCCATCATTGCTGGCTGTGTACTGTTGAACATTTCAGTGAGATTCTTCAGACACTGAGTGCAAATGAAAATTATCAGCAAAACACTTTTAGCACTGGGGAACTCATACAGCCTGTCCAAAGCATTATGCCATTAAATACATTATTGTCATTAAAAGTTAATTTCATATTTCTCAAGGTTCCTATGAGATCCAGTCATTTCAAAATTATATTTGCATTCAGTTGGAAGGGGGTCTCTCATCATCCCCAAACGATTTTCAGGAAGCAAACTTTTTTAAAAAAGTATTGTTCAGTGACCAAAGATACAGCTGTCTTTGTGTGTGTGTGTGAGTGGTGTGTGTGTGTGTGTGTGTGTTTGCTTGTTTGTATGTGTGTGTATAAGAGAGAGAGAGTTTTTATTGACCTTGTTTTTTTTTCTTCTTTTATTATTGGCAAAAGAAACAGTAAGCCACTCCCTTAGAAGACTCAATGTATATAAGAACTCAAACTGTTTTTATACAAAAGGAAAAGATCCAGAAGAATGTATACTGCCATGGGACCTACCCTATTTTTAATATTAATTACAGAATTACTCCAGGACGTTGGCTCAAGTAAGATACCTACTATGTGTTTATACTGAACTCTGTGAGGTAGAGAGTTTTCCAAGGGCAAAGATTAGAATGAAGTTAATATCAGGAGTAGGGAAATGCAGATTTAACTGCTAACAATAATCCTGAGACAATTGCACAATGGCTAACAGTTTTATTATTTTATGGTGGCATAAAGTACTTTTTTAAGACTGAATTTAAGAAGAGGAAATTCAGAAGGTAATTGTGTAAGTCTGCTGTACTTAGGACCCACTTGATGAAGTTGTTAAACCCTTTGCATATGTTACCAATATAACAGTGGCATGACAGCAGAAACATGAGCTTGCTTTTAAGGTTTTTAAGGTTTTAAGGTTTTATTAACATTTGTATGCCGCCCACTCCCTAGAGACTTTGGGCGGCTCACAGATAATTTAATTGAGACAAGCAGATTTGGGGGGCTATGGGTTTGCAAAAAAGAAAAAAAGGGAGTGATCAGTGTTTTTCCCCACTGTTGTTGTTCAATTTACGCCCACAACACCAGGAGTCTTTATTTATTTTTATTAGCTTAATGACAAGTGAAAGGGATCAAAAATGCTGTTCAAATGACTGAGTTCCAGATGCAGCTGTAGCTTTAAAACAGAAGAATAGATGCCAAGCAGAAATGGCTGGATGGGAATGGATTCATTTCTTATATAATACAGATTCTCAAAATTAGTATTCCTTCTAAAAGTATTGGTAAGGACTTAAATGTGCATGGGCATGTAGTGCCCAGCCACCTTCTCATACAGAGCAAATGCGTGACCCGACAAATGCGTGCGTGACAAAAGCGTGCCAACAAAATCCGGGTGAGAAAGCCGTGACGTCGCAATCGCGCCCACAACAGCGGGCCCACAACAGTGCGCCGACAAAAGCGTGATTAGGGTTAAGGTAAGGGTTAGGATTAGGTTTAGGGTTAGGGTTAGGGTCCTTACGTTGTTTTCACGTTGTTTGTTGAAGGCGCGCTTTTGTTGGCGTGCTGTTGGCGTGCTGTTGTGGGCGCGATTTTGAGGTCGCGGTTTTTCTCGCCGTGGTTTTGTCGGCGCGCTTTTGTCATGCACGCATTTGTCGGTGAACCAAGAAAGGAAGGAAGGAAGGAAGGAAGGAAGGAAGGAAGGATGGATGGAAGGAAGGAAGGAAGGAAGGAAGGAAGGAAGGAAAGAAGGAAGGAAATTCCAGGTTCTGTAGGCAATCAATCAGTGAAAACCTATTATCATTGATTAGTTCAGAATAATCTATAATACAATATTTAGCTACACAGAAAACATATCTACATCTGCCAATAAAATGAAAAGTATGAAATATATCAGGTGCACCTGGTCTGTTAATTAAAACCAATAATATAACAACTGAGTGATATAATAGAACATGATATATCCCAGGTTCTCAATCTCCCTTGAACTATAAGGACACATCCAGGGTATTCAGATTTGGGGTCTTATAAAACTAATCCTTCAACCCCACTAACGATAAATCCAATGTTACCTTTTTGTATAAATTAAAGCGCTTATAAATATAATAATAGTATTAAATATCACAGCTAAAATTTTTGGGCTATTTTTGGACAGGGGCCACTGTCAACAGCGATAAATCAAAAGTAGTGTTAAGCGGAGCTTTTTTGCATGATAATTGGCTTGCAAACCTTATTTATCAGTAAAAGCTATTGATTTCCATCTGATTCGATTATTTTTTAAAAAAAGATGGGAATCAGACTGCAATCCAAAATGAATAAACCAATTAGATTTCTTTTGGACTACTATATCTGATCTGGAGAAATTCAAGCAACCACGAGATGGCAGCAAGGAATGAGAAGTTTCTCTATAGAGCATTTTAATTGCCATCTTGGAGTTGGCCCGATATTTTTTTCACCTGGATTTGGTAGCTTTACAAATACAAATTTCTAGTTGAATTAGTGCAAGAACAAAAGTGAGTATTGGGTTTCAGTAGTTTTTTTTTTTTTTACTTCTAATGACCCACTTTTAGAGCGACTATAAATATGGAAAGGATTCCTAACATTACATTAGTATAATAATGGCTTGCTCTCCATTTTTTACATTGGGCAGGCTACTAAAAGTAAAGATTTAGCTCCCCCTTATGGAACTATGCCTTATGCCTTAATTTTGGGGATTAATTTTTTTGATTTTTAGATTTTGATTCTTTTAGTCAATGTTCCTGTGTATGAATTCAATGTTCTTTGTACAGTGCAATCAAAGGGTTTGTATGCCTTTGGAAATTATTCTCATAATAGCAATGATGGTGATCGTTATTGTAATAATCTGCTCTTTTAATCTCAATTTAGTGCCAGCTCTATCTACCGTGGGGACACCTCCAACTCCAGGTTAGTGTGACTGCATACAACACTGGGTTAGTCTGATGGAATATCAGACTAAACTTGATTTTTTAAAATCTTAGCACATATGAATCTTATATTTCATACCTTCTTATCTTTAGCAAAGCAAAATGAGCATCTAGGAAAAATGTGCTTTTTGCAAAGGCAAAAATTTCCCTTTGAAAAATACAACTTTCTTAAAAAATGTTTTTATTTTCCATTTTTTCATTTTCATACACTCATATATATACTGTGCATAGCCGGGGCCACACAACATTAAACAATAATCACAGCAATTCCTCTTGTCAACAATACCCCCCAAAATAGAAACCCAATATACCTCTTCCACTCTCCATACACCTCTTTCTTCCACCCCCCTCCAACTTTCTATCTTCCCTCCATCATCCCCCTCTACCCTACTTCCCCTCTCCCTCTGCCACTCCTCTCTCCCGATCCACTCCCTCCCTTCCTTCTCACCCTCCCTCCCATCCTCTCTCCCGCCCTCTCTACCCATCTTTCTTCTATCCCACTCCTCCTCCTCTTGGTGTATTTCCACTATATGTCAATGTACTCAACTTGTCCTATTTTTACAGAGAAATTAAAGAGAAACAGTATACATGTGAAGTCGCATTACATTGAAATCTAACACATAGTATATATCCCTCCCTCCCCCCACACTCCCCCCCAACACCCCACCTCCCCCCCGACTTCCCAGAGCCCATACACGGTATAGATTTTTAACAAACACAGTCTAAAATATATTGAGAAAAAAGAAATTTAAAAAAGAGGTTAATAACATCTCTACATTGATCTTAGCTTCTTCCTGCTACACTAGCTTTGAACAGTTTAAATCATTCCTGATCTTAAGCATAGGCTATCTGGAATTTCTTAGTCCCGTATTTGTTTTGTATATAGTCAATCCAAAATACAACTTTCTTTTACATCACATCCCCAACCACATATAATCAAAATCAACCACAGGAAGATTCTCATTTAGATATGGGGAAGAAATTAGTCTGGTGCACATTTTAATGAAATTTCCTATTATTTTGTATTTTTAATCTAATATACCTGTTCAAAATTGTATTGGGAAAATTGTTGGTGAAAATTCAATTGCAATGCAATATTCTTATGCTATTTCTCATGTCCATCAAGTGTTTATATTAAGGAAGCACACTTGAAAAGCATGTATATTGATGCTAATGGCATTCAAAAACGCTTTGTATTTGAGTAAATGTCTTGCAAAACATTATTGTTAATCAGAAGTGCATGCAAAAATGTGTAGAACAGAACTGTGCAATTGTAAAACATGAGAACTCAGCTTAGAATTAGATGTGAAACTTGGATGTTTGTCACAGGACATAAAGCAAAATAAAAAGACACTTCCAGGATAGCTTGGGGGGGGAAAGTACTTACCAGTAAGTGGTAGGAATTTTCGCAGAGTTTTCTACCACCCTTCCTTAAAAATACAGTAAATACATATGCATGCCTACTATTCTGCCATTTAAAACTCACTTTGCATTAAAGTACTGTTTGAAGAAATTTTCAGTCTTGCGGTACCTATACAGAGGTGGGTTCCTACCAGTTCGCACCTATTCGGTAGAACCCAGGGGTGGGTTTCAACCGGTTCGCGGCGGTCCCTGCGATCCGGTTGGCCACCGAACCCGGAAGTAAGTAACTTCCGGGAACAGCGAAGCCCCCCCCCCCGCGCCCGCGCACCCGCGCGCGCCCGCACCCCCTCCTTACCCGGTTTTGCCGAATTCTGCGCTTCCACGCATGCGCAGGACGCATACAGCGCCTGCGCGATCCTCCAGGAGCAGCTGGAGCATCGCACAGATGCTAGTACGCATGCGGCACTGTGCGCATGCACGCGCACGCCGTGCACGCGCGCGAGGACGCCGCCGGCCTCGTTCCAACCGAACCGGTTGGAACGGGGCGAGAAACCCACCCCTGGTAGAACCGGTTCATCAAATCTACCGAACTGGTTAGAAGAGGTTCTACCAGTGGACCTGGAAAGCAGGCCACACCTACAAAAGAGGTTCCCAAAATTTTTGAAACCCACCACTGGCAAGGATCTTGTAACTTGACAGCTTTAAGAATTTCGTGCTTCAATGACAGAGTTTCTGAATAGCTACTTGGACCGACCTAAGTACTAATTCATAATTTCATATCCAGTCACATGGGTGGCAAGCCACTCCCATAAAGGATGCCACACCCACAGAGTAGGTTCCAACAATGTTTGAAACCCACCACTGTACCTATATGATAGTTTTCCAGATGCTGGCACTATAATTCCCAGAATACTGGATTATACACCCAGAATCAGGGAAGTCTATTCTGTGAAATGAAAGAACCAAACCTACTCTATTTTATTCACTTCCAGATGTAAATAATACTAATGTGTTCACTCTGGTCTTGCATAGGACTTTCTCTGAGACTTGCTGACACTTACAACTATTGTGAGGGACGCTTGGAAGTGTATTATGAAGGAGCCTGGGGAACTGTCTGTGATCACAACTGGGATATAAAAGATGCTCAGGTTGTTTGCCAACAATTAGGATGTGGGAATGCTGTGGAAGTCCTGCCCTATCCTAAATTTGGCTCAGGCTCAGGCAAAATTGTCCTAAGTGACGTACAATGCAAAGGAGATGAATTTTTTCTATGGGATTGTGAGAACGCTGGATGGGAAGTGCATAACTGCAGTCATCAACAGGATGTTACTGTTCTCTGTACAGGTACGTGCGGGTTTTCTTAAGTCTTGATTTTTACTGGAAGTGTGGAATCAATATGGTTATTCACTAAATAGTACCATAGATCAGCGGCCCCCAACTTTCTGGGCACCAGCCGAGGTGGCGCAGTGGTTAGAGTGCAGCACTGCAGGCTACTTCAGCTGACTGCAATTCTGCAGTTCGGCTGTTCAAATCTCACCGGCTCAGGGTTGACTCAGCCTTCCATCCTTCCGAGGTGGGTGAAATGAGGACCCGGATTGTTGTTGGGGGCAATATGCTGACTCTGTAAACTGCTTAGAGAGGGCTAAAAGCCCTATGAAGCGGTATATAAGTCGAACTGCTATAAGAGCCGAGGTGGCGCAGTGGTTAGGGTGCAGTACTGCAGGCCACTTCAGCTGGCTGTTATCTGCAGTTCAGCAGTTCAAATCTCACCGGCTCAGGGTTGACTCAGCCTTTCATCCTTCCGAGGTGGGTAAAATGAGGACCCGGATTGTTGTGGGGGTGATATGCTGACTCTGTAAACTGCTTAGAGAGGGCTGAAAGCCCTATGAAGCGGTATATAAGTCTAACTGCTATTGCTATTGCTATTACTATTTGGATAACTATGAACATACGGAAAGAGATAATCATGTGGGAAGTTCTGATCGTTTATTACTGATTAAATTCTAAGGAAGATGAAACCTTATTACATAAAATGATCATTCTTAATTGTTCAGTTAATCAGTGCAGAACAGGGGCAGTCAACCTTTTTATACCTACCGCCCACTTTTGTATCTCTGTTAGTAGTAAAATTTTATAACCGCCCACCAGTTCCACAGTAATGGTGATTTTATGAAAACCTAATGAAAATGTTTTTAAATAATGCTATGAATTTTTTTTTAAAAAAGTCAATGAAATTTAAAAAAAGGAAAGTGCTTCAATATCGGACAAAACCCCTACCGCCCACCATGAAAGCTGGAACGCCCACTAGTAGGCGGTAGGGACCAGGTTGACTACCACTGGTGTAGAACAATGCTATTCCACAACTCCAATGTCATTGGCATTTCCCAATCTTTCAGTGCTATACAATCCAGAAATAAACTGTAGAAGAGCCTCAAACACTAATAAAGTTAAAGTTGAACCTCAAGAGCAGAGGTGAGTTTCTGACGGTTCACCCCTGATCGGGAGAACTGGTAGTGGCAGTGGCAGGAGGCTCCACCCACCCGCCCGGATGCTTCTGCACTTCTTCTGCGCACGCACAAAAGTGCCATGCGAGCTCACGAGTGAACCGGCAGTAAGATAAATTGAAACCTACCACTGCTTAAGAGCAGTCATGACATGCTCAATTTGCTCAGTGCTGGCATTTGATTTGCATTTGAAGGCCATTGTAAACAGGTCCAGAGAACAAAATACAGGTAGGTCTCACTTAACACACCACAACAGGAGCCAACAACTCTAAACAATGCAGTCACTGAATGAAATATTATATGAGTGTTCCCAGCTTATAATGTCAGCTCTGCTTCAGTAATTAAAAGATTTGTCTGTGGTTGTTAAGTACAACATCATGTGATCATGGCTTGCAACTTGCGCTCTACATGGGACTACCCTTGAAAAGTGTTCGGAGCCTGCAACTAGCCCAGAATGAAGCCGCGCGAGCGATATTGGGTGTACCTAGGTACACCCATGTTACACCTATCCTCCGCAAGCTGCACTGGCTACCTATTGGTCTCCGGACGCAATTCAAGGTGTTGGTTATTACCTTTAAAGCCCTACATGGCTTAGGACCAGCATACCTGCAAGACCGCCTACTGCCACATTCCTCCCAACGGCCAGTGAGATCCCACAGGGTGGGCCTCCTTCAGATGCCGTCAGCCAGACAATGTTGGCTGGCGGCTCCCCGGAGGAAGGCCTTCTCTCTGGCTGCTCCGATCCTTTGGAATGAGCCACCCCCAGAAATCCGGACCTTACCCACTCTCATGGCCTTCAGAAAAGCTGTAAAAACCTGGCTATTCCGGCAGGCCTGGGGCTGTTGACCTCATTGTTGAGGTCCAGCCCCGATCAAAAGGAATGTATGTGTGTTGGTTTTTTAACCTGTTTTATTTTCATTTTTTTTTTTTTTACTATTTCTTTTTTTCCCCTCGTTGTAAACCGCCCGGAGTCCTCCGGGATTGGGCAGCAAATAAATAAATAAATAAATAAATGAATGAATGAATGAATGAATGAATGAATGAATGAATGAATGAATGAATGAATGAATAAATAAATAAATAAATAAATAAACTTACTGTAGGCTTCCCCGTTGATTTTGCTAATCAAAAGCTGGCTGTGAATGTCACAAATACCAAGCATGTGATTGTGGGAGACTGCAACTATTGTAAATGCATGTCAGTTGAGAAGCACCCATATTGTCATCATGGGACTGCAGGGATGTTGTGATGGCCACAAATTTGAGGACCAGTGCCATGAGAATTTGAATGGTCACTGAACAAGGCAGTCATTAACCAAGAAGCATATATAATTTTTTTCTCTTACTTATCTCATTTTTCTCAGTTCAGTTTACTATTTATTTATTTATTTATTTATTTATTTGTTTGTTTGTTTGTTTGTTTGTTTATTTATTTTGTGGATTTATAGGCCGCCCAATCCCGGAGGACTCCAGGCGGCTTACAACGAGGGGGAAAAAAGAAATGAAAATAAAACAGGTTAAAAAACCAACACACATACATTCGTTTTGATCGGGGCTGGACCTCAACAATGAGGTTAACAGCCCCAGGCCTGCCAGAATAGCCAGGTTTTAACAGCTTTCCGGAAGGCCATGAGAGTGGGTAAGGTCCGGATTTCTGGGGGTAGCTCATTCCAAAGGGTCGGAGCAGCCACAGAGAAGGCTCTCCTCCGGGGAGCCGCCAGCCGACATTGTCTGGCTGACGGCATCTCAAGGAGGCCCATCCTGTGGGATCTCACTGGCCGTTGGGAGGAATGTGGAAGTAGGCGGTCTCGGAGGTACACTGGCCCTAAGCCATGTAGGGCTTTAAAGGTAATAACCAACACCTTGAATTGCGTCCGGAGACCAATTGGTAGCCAGTGCAGCTCGCGGAGGATAGGCGGCTTACAAAACAAAAAGAAAGTAATTAATAAAAAAATAAAGGAAAACAATTTAAAACATCACCCATGCACCCAATCTGATCGGGACTGGACCTCAGTAATGAGATCAACAGCCCCAGGCCTGCCAGAATAGCCAGGTTTTAACAGCTTTTCGGAAGGCCATGAGAGTGGGCAAGGTCCGGATCTCTGGGGGTAGCTCATTCCAAAGGGTCGGAGCGGCCACATAGAAGGTTTGTGCTGTTTGTGCTAAGCAGTAGTGCCTTAAGCAAAGATCTTAAATAAAAAAGTTTAAACAACGCTGATGTGATAATGATTAATTAATCATTAATGCTTTAATTTTATGAAAATTGTTTTTTACAGATGAAAAACAGAAACCATGTAAGTT
Organism: Thamnophis elegans; assembly: GCF_009769535.1. Taxonomy (NCBI): domain Eukaryota; kingdom Metazoa; phylum Chordata; class Lepidosauria; order Squamata; family Natricidae; genus Thamnophis; species Thamnophis elegans. The sequence continues at coordinate 8,518,968 of NC_045550.1, forward strand.
TTCTTTTTCATGTTTATGAATATTTTCCTTACATAATTATAATGTACCAATTATAATGTAAGATGTGGAGCATCTTATCAAAGCAGGTATCCTCCAGTTTTTTGGGATTTCATCACTACTGGTGGGAAATAGGTTGCAAAGGGCTGCTTTGGGAATATTTTTTACATTAAAAGTCTTCACAATAATAGGGTTAATGATTCACACTATGTGTCAGAACCTCTCCATTAGATAATTAGGAAAGAAGACCACGAGACTCCATGTGTAGAAATCAAGTGTACTTTTACTAATTATAAATGATTAAAGGCATAGCGAAGCGAAGTCTGATTATTTAGGCGCGAAAGCAATTGATATATAGAATAGCCCATTCCCCACCCCTTGGCATCACAGTTACAGTCCAATCATAATTCTCTCAAGTGTCAGGTGTGTGATAACTTCAAAAGGCATCACGAAGATGGAATGTCGGTGCCGTTAGTCCTGGCGGGAATCTCCTACGCACGCGTAGTCCGACAGGCAGCTGAACTCCAGAACCTTCCTCCAGCACAATGAGTAACCCCTCCCAAATATCATGCCCTCCCTCCCCGTTTCATGGCAGCCGAAGCAACAGCAAAGCAGAGGCTGACACTATGGAGTTTGCTATCAACTTTTGAATGCTTGTGATTTTGCAACTTCTATGGAACTAAGACCACCATAAATTTTTATAATTATAGTTCTTAGGGAAGATTATGAATAAAACCATTAGTAGATATTACTATGGATGTGGTTAATTCAAAATTCTGAAATTCTGTTCGTGTAGGACTGCTTTACCTTCAAAAGGTGCATTGCTCAGAACCAAATGAAGAAGGCAAAGAAGCATGAAATTAACATGCCAGTGATAGAAGTCTAATGACAATGTCATAACCAGAAACCAATATGGGTTTGTCAAAAACAGATCATATTAGACAAAACTTATTTCATTCTTTGCAAAGTGACAAATTAGTAAACCAGCAAAATGCTGTGGATATAATTTACTTGGACTTCAGTAAGGCATTTTATAAAGTAGATCACAACCTACTACGTCATAAAATAGAAAAATGTGGATTAAACAGCATCACTACCAGATGGATTTGTAACTGGCTGACCAAACACACTCAATGTGTAGTCTTTAATGGAACTGCTTCTATATGGGGAGAAATATGCAGTGGGGGAGTCCAAGATTCTGTCTTAGGCCCAGTACTCTTTAACAATTTAGATGAGGGGATAGAAAGGGAACTCAGAGCCGAGGTGGCGCAGTGATTAAATGCAGCATTGCAGGCTACTTCAGCTGACTGCAGTTCGGCTGTTCAAATCTCACCGGCTCAGGGTTGACTCAGCCTTCCATCCTTCCGAGGTGGGTAAAATGAGGACCCGGATTGTTGGGGGCAATATGCTGACTCTGTAAACCGCTTAGAGAGGGCTGAAAGCCCTATGAAGCGGTATATAAGTCTAACTGCTATTGCTATTGCTATTGCTAACTCATCAAACTTGTAGATGACACCAAGCTGGCAGGAATAGCTAGAAGATAAGCTCAAGATACAGAAGGAGAGGAATCTTGGAGTGCTAGTGGACATTTAAAGATGAGCCAGTGTGCTGCAGCTGCCAAAAAATAATGCATTAACGGGGTGCAGAATCAAGATGACGGGAAGTGTTAATGTTACTTTATAATGCCTTGGTAAAACAGCACTTGGAATATTGCATCCAGTTTGGTGGCCAAGGTATATAAAAAAATGTTGAGACTCTAGTCTAGAAAGTGTGCAGAAAAGAGCAACAAAGATGATTAAGGGACTAGAGACTAAAATATAGAAAGAATGGTTGCAGGAATTGGGTATATCTAGTTCAGGGGTAGTCAACCGCCCACTTTTGTATCTCTGTTAGTAGTAAAAATTTCTAACCGCCCACCGGTTCCACAGTAATGGTGATTTATAAAGTAGGGAAGTAACTTTACTTTATAAAATTTATAAAGCAGAGTTACAGCAAACCCCTACCGCCCACCATGAAAGCTGGAACGCCCACTAGTGGGCGGGAGGGACCAGGTTGACTACCATTGGTCTAGTTTAATAAAAAGAAGGACTAAAGGTGATTTTATAGCAACATTCCGATATCTATGCCACAATGAAGAAGGGCCAAATGAAAGCAGAACAAGAAGCAACAGATGGAAATTAATCAAGGAGATAATCAACCTAGAACTAAGGAGAAATTTATTGACAGTTAGACAATCAATCAATAGAACAATTTATATCCAGCAGTTGTGGATATTCCAACAATGGAGGTTTTTAAGAAGAGATGAAAGAACAATTTGTGTGAAATGGTATAGAGCTTCCTATTTGAGCAGGGTGTTGGACTAGAAGACCTCCAAGGTCCCTCCCAACCAGTGGTGGGTTTCAAAAAATTTTGGAACCTACTCTGTGGGTGTGGCTTCCTTTGTGGGAGTGGCTTGCCAGCCATGTGACCTGGTAGGAGTGGCTTGCTGGCCATGTGTTCTCTCTCTCTCTCTCTCTCTCTCTCTCTCTTTCTCTCCCCCTCCTTCCTTTTGTCTCTCTGTCCCTTTTTCTTTTTTCTTTCATCTCTCACTTTTTCTTTCTTCTTTCTTTCTTTCTTCCTTCCTTCCTTCCTTCCTTCCTTCCTTCCTTCCTCTCTCTCTCTCTCTCTCTGTGTCAGTCTTTCTGTCTGTCTGTCTGTCTGTGTGTGTGTGTGTGTGTGTGTGTCAGTGGTGGGTTTCAAAAAATTTTGGAACCTCTTCTGTAGGTGTGGCCTGCTTTCCGGGTCCACTGGTGGAACCTCTTCTAACCGGTTCGGTAGATTTGACGAACCAGTTCTACCGAATAGGTGCGAACTGGTAGGAACCCACCTCTGCTCCCAACACTGTTGTTCTGTTACTCCCAACTTCTAAAACAAAATCTATTTTTTTTCTGTGAACAAAAAAAGATGAATTTCAGCAAATTCTTCCAGATGAAAGCTGGTAACATGCCATACCATTCACAATAGCTAATGAAAAAGAAGAATTTAACGGCAGCAGATGTAGTGATTCAGCAGACAAGAGTCCTATTTAGGTCAATATTATTATAGAAAACTAACACCCAGAATGTAAACAAAATTCTACAAAGTTCAGCATTTTTCATGACCTTTTACCATTGCAATTCACCAGCTGTTTTAGTTTTTAGTGCACATTGCACAACAGCAATCATGTGATGTTAAATATTTCATTACCTGACAATATATGAAGGTGCTGAACTTTATTGAGGTGAAGAGAGAAATAGTTTTATTTGTGCATATTTGTGTGCTATCTATAGATATAGATGTAAATAGATTGCAGATTTAATAATTGCATTTTATTATATCTTCCAGCTGGAACTGAAGGAGATGGTGAGTCTTTTCTTTTCAACAAAACACAGTAGCTTTTAAAATATTTGGCATGAAATGTGTTTCTTTAAAACTTTCAGTAAACTATGAATGTACAAAGTTCAGCATATGAAAAACTTCTGAATGTAATTAACATTTTAGTTCAGTTGATTCATTCAGATAAAGATTGGAAGTGAGTAAATATTGCTTGTGACCTCTTCCTGAAAATTTACTTTTTCCCTAATTATTGTGACTCTCTATTCTCTAAAGAATGGGGTACTATGGATTTATAACTTGACAAAACTTACTACTGTTTCTTAAAAGCAACTTAGAGAACTTACCCTTATTAAACTACACATCTCTCTCTAGAGTAGCATGCATGGCACGCAAGAGATTATTAAAGAATTATTATTAAATATGAAATAGTTCCACATTAAAGGCCTAGAACTGTATCAAGTAGTACAAAATGTAAGACCTGTGGGTCACATATGACTTGATGGAGAATCCAATGAACCACACAAATCCCACAGTCCTTGAGACTTTCCAATCTTTTTTGTGGGGGGAGTCTTTGGTGCTCACTGAGCTTGGATAAGCCCCAAGGACTCCATAATTCTGAGCTACAGTCAGTGACATGCAGTCAGGGGAGGCAGGGGAGGCAGAGCCTCACCACTGTCATCATGAAAAGAAAAGCCACTTTCTTTCTTTCTTCTGGCCGCCCCGCTGCTATGTCCGACATAGAGGCGTCCCGCGTGGCTCGTTTTTTACGAGCTGCCAATGCTTCCTGCTCGGTTGCCTTCCGATCACTGACCTGGTTTCCCCCCCCCCCCCAAGTCCCACCGGGCGAGAAGGTTACACAGTATACATCTAGGACAGGAGAAGGAGGCGGTCTGGGTTCGGGGTGCAAATTGAGCTCCGGCTCCTCTCACATCCTGCTCCCGTTGAACGCAGTACCTTCTAGCTGTCCCTGGGGCTGCCGTTGCAGGTGGCGCAGTCAGCCAGCAGACCGAAGCCCGGGTGCTGCCCGTTGCAGATGTCCCGCGGAGTCGGGAGGCGGCTGCCGTTCCCCACTGCCTGAGCTCGGTGGTCCTTCTCATCTCGCGGGAAGAGCTCACAGCGGCACTGGAACAGAGCCACGAGTTGAGAGCCCAAGAGGCTGCCTATCAGGCCGGCCATCCTCCCTCCGGGTGGGAAGCAAAAACCAGGCATGGTGGGACGCTCCGCCAGCAGAGCCGCCAACCGGCCACCACTCTGCAGAGGAGCCGGAGACAAGGGCCGGTCTTCGGACAGATGTATCCGCGGGACACCTCTATGTCAGACATAGCGGCGGCGCGGCCAAAAGCCGCTTTCTTTCTTTTTGCCTCACCAGCCATAAACCTCACCGCACGTCACTGGCTACAGTACATATATTTTCTTGTATTCTTCTCTTCCTCTCCCTCCCTGTTGGCCTAATCCCTTTTGCTTTGCCTGCTACTCTTGTTGTTAGTCGTGAGTCATGTCGGACTCGTTGCAACCCCATGGACAATGTTCCTCCAGGCCTTCCTGTCCTCTACCATCCTCAGGAGTCCATTTAAGTTCACGTCTACTTCTTTTCCCTCAATCTTTCCTAGGCTCTTCTCCAATGAGTCCTTCCTTCTCATTAGATGGCCAAAGTATTTGAGTTTCATCTTCAGGATCTAAAGAGTAGTTAGGGTTGATCTCCTCTAGGACTGACCAGGTTGATCACCTTGTAGTCCAAGGGACTCGCCTGCTATTTTATTTCTGGCCAATTCCTCTCTTTTATTAGCATTGCCCAGCCCACTGGTCTTTCCTCATCCCTGGCCGCTTCTCTTCTAGTTTCTCCACGCTGCTTGTCAGTCTTCCACCAGGTTCTTTGGAACGACCTCCCCGTGGAGATTCGTACCCTCACCACCGTTCAGACCTTCCGCACAGCCCTCAAGTCCTGGCTATCGCGTCAGGCCTGGGGATAAAGATCGTAATCTGTCCCCACCTGAATGATGAATGAATATTGTGTATCATTTTTACTCATGTATTGTTTCATGTTTACTGTTTTGTACCCCCTTCCCTATATTTTGTAAGCCGCCCTGAGTCCCCTCAGGGAAAAGGGCGGCCTATAAATAATAATAAAACTCTAAAAACTCTTTAAAAAAAAACTCTTCCCAGTTTGCCTGTTCTCCTGAGGTCTTTTCACATCGTCTCTCTCTCTATCCATACTTGACCTTTTCCAGACCTCCCATAATCCCGTAAACTTGTTGAAAAAGTTGCAACTTGTTTTCTATCTGCAACTTTTAAATAATAATAATAATAAAAGTCGCAATGACACTGAAAGCTCTCTTTTAAAATTGACCATAGCTTTCACTTTGTGGCCATTCAAAGTTGCAACTGAAAAGTCACTGAAAAAAGTGACTTATGACCGTTTTTCACACTTACATGTTGACATCTTTTTGGCTATACGATCAAAATTCCGATGCTTGGCAACTGGTTCACAGTTATGACGGTTACAGGGTCCCAAGGTCTTGTGATCTCCTTTTGCGACCTTCTGTCAAGCAAAGTGAATGGAGAAGCCAGATCTATTTAACAATCATGCCACTAATTTAACAACTACAGTGATTCATGTAACAACCAAGAAAGAAAGGCAAGAAAGGTCATAAACTTTACTTAACTGTTTCACTTAACAATAACTAGGAGCCGAGGTGGCGCAGTGGTTAGGGTGCAGTACTGCAGGCCAATTTAGCTGCAGTTCAGCGGTTCAAATCTCACCGGCTCAAGGTCGACTCAGCCTTCCATCCTTCCGAGGTGGGTGAAATGAGGACCCTGACTGTGGGGGCAAGTTGCTGACTCAATTTGCTAAAAAAATTGTAAACCGCTTACAGAGGGTAAAAGCCCTATGAAGCGGTATATAAGTCTAATAAATAAATAAATAAATAAATACATAAATAAATTGAAATTTTGGGCTCAGTTGTGGTTGTAAGTCGAGGACTACCTGAACTGACTAAAATGCAATCCCCATCGTTCCCCTCTTTTTGATGGGGATGAAAAACGAAGCTTAACTTGTGCATTGTTCTTAATTTTGAAAATATGTCTATAATCAGCTGTGCTGACAGCAATCATTTTTGCCTTTTTCCTCCCCTGCTAAAGTGCTGTTTATGCAGCTGGTGGATGGTCCAAACCGATGTGCTGGTCGTGTTGAAGTCACTTACTTTAGCAACTGGAGAAGCGTGGTTTGCGGTGAAGATTGGGACATAAGAGATGCTCAGGTTGTCTGCGATGAATTGCACTGTGGCACTGCTCTTGCTGCTGTGACGGACGGCTCTTTTGGTAAAGGGAACGGTGGCCCTTTGATGACTAAAGTACATTGCTCTGGGATGGAATCCCTTTTAATGTCATGCCCCTATGAGTATCGTCCTACTACCTGCGGAAACTACAATGCTGCTGCTGTTATATGCTCTGGTAGGTATTGCTTTATGAAAATTGTCAGATATATTTTGCAGATCATCCTTCTCCTTCATTTATAGCAATAGCAATAGCAGTAGACTTATATACCGCTTCATAGGCCTTTCAGGCCTCTCTAAGCGGTTTTACAGAGAGTCAGCATATTGCCCCCAACAATCTGGGTCCTCATTTTACCCACCTCGGAAGGATGGAAGGCTGAGTCAACCCTGAGCCGGTGAGATTTGAACCGCTGACCTGCTGATCTAGCAGTAGCCTGCAGTGCTGCATTTAACCACTGCGCCACCTTGGCTCTTGCATTGTTTAGTCAAGTTATTTATTTATACGTTTATTATTATAAATTGTTCAGTGCATAGCTCATCATCATGCATCATCTTGAAACTATTGAGCATGTCAGTTAGTAAGATTCAACATTTCATTTACTAAATGGTGCATCAGAGGTGGGTTCCTACCAGTTCGCACCTATTCGGTAGAACCAGTTCGTCAAATCTACCGAACCGGTTAGAAGAGGTCCCACCAATGGAACTGGAAAGCAGGCCACACCTACAGAAGAGGTTCCAAAATTCTTTGAATCCCATCACTGTGGTGTATGCAAAAAGGTTAAAAATAACTTCAGAAATAATCTCTCCTTTTTGGTAACTTTTAAAATGCGATTTAATGTTAAGCAAAGCTTCCTGAATTACTAGTAGCTCTCCTTTCTTTGGCGCATATATTCAGCTGCAATTTAGTTTTTGTTTTTCGCATCAATTCTTTGTTTAGAATTGATCGTAGATTCATTGGCAATGAACTTTTGTTAATATCTCATCAGAGTTCTCTAGAGATAGATCGGAAAAAGGATTTTGTTCAATGTAAACGTCTTTAATGTTTACCTATTTACACATTAAAGGTAACATGCTCTGTAGCTTTTTGCTCCATGGGTATTATTTGAGTCAAAATACATGGAATCAATGGAATCGCACTGAGAGCATGATAGAAGTTGCTGTCCAGAGATCTTTCTCAAATTAATATCAATTAATATAAAGCACATTAAGTCCCAAGAGCAGCTATTTGTAATAATAGTGGAACAACCCTTCTATTTTTTTTTAGCTGCAATCTTAGAAGTCTCCATAGATTATTATTTTTTTTGAGATCCCATAGCTGCAACCATCATGTTGTCTTGAATAAGAGTAATCTTTCTAAGCAACTTTGCTTTGCTGTTAAATCAGTTGAGGCTAGAATTTTGAGTCTTCTAAAAAACTAAGCAGGCTAGGTTTTGATTTTTTTTTACCTAAACCATATGAGTCTTAACCAACTAAGTAATGACTAAATTTCATTAAAAAGTTCTGGAACAACAAATAGTTATGACTAATCCATGCATCATTGCTCTCAGCAAATCACGCCTGATTTTAGCTGGAATGAAGCTACTTTCTTGATAGTTTCCTTTGTTTGTGCCAAGAAACCCATACCCAAAAGTTTAGCCGAAGCATATTTTTCATATTAATAAAAGCTTTAAAATATTATAATAAAGAGTTGGCTTGATTTCTATCACAGGGATTTTCAGAGAGATAGTGTCTTGTTCCCTACAGGGAATGCAGGACTGATCCTGTAAAAAAGATAATTCCCAATAAAGCTGCAACAAGTCAAGTCAATTATTTACCTATCTCACCTTCATAAATTATGGCAAGGATTTTCTAAAGCCTCAAGCAAAAGGGTTACACTGATCACTTGCTTTCTCAACTTTTAAGTTAAATCAACTGCGGAGTGAATCAGAAAGTTTCTGATGTGAAGTATTTCTTAACCATGGACCTATGGTCCTTTGTTAGAAGGACATCATGACCTTGCGGCTGTTTGAAAGATGATGGTGAAACTGACAATGATGGTGATTTAAACTTGTAAATGTCCTTTTTGAGCACTCAATTTATCTCCATTTACAGATTCCGGATTGAGTCCAAGTGAAATGCCAGGTAAGGTTGCAATTAATTGTAATATTGTTGAAATTAATATTTAATAATATTAAGTCTGATTACTGAATATTTTGAAAATGACCAAACTCAGGGGGAGTAACATTTCCACACAGTTCAAATTAACAATAGGACATAAGCTTTTCTGCATTAGGTTCAGGTCACAAGGATATAGTCTGGATCAGGGGTGGGTTGCTAATCCTGTTCCAACCGGTTCAGTTGGAACGGGGCCGGCGGCGTCCTCGTGCACGCGCGCAGTTCATGCATGCGCCTTAGCGCCTGCGCGATGCTCCAGCTGCTCGTGGAGACTCGCGCAGGCGCTGTATGTGCCATCCAGCTGCTCGTGGAGAATCGCGCAGGCACTGTATGTGCCATGCGCCTGCGTGGAAGCGCAGAAGCCTTCAAAGACTGGTAAGGAGCGCAGGCGGGCGGGCCCTTCGCCGTTACCGGAAGTTACTTACTTCCGGGTTCGCTGACCAACCGGTTCGCGGGGACTGCCGCGAACCGGTTGAAACCCACCCCTGGTCTGGATGGTTTAAGCTTTGTAACAAGAGAAAATGCTGCTTCCTTATTATAGACACATGTGTAGGATTTAGAGAGTGTGTCTCAATGTTGGCTGCTTTCAGATGTATGGATTTCAAGTCCAAGAATTTCCCAGCGAGCCATAGTCCCTTCTCAGAAGGGCATTGTCTATGGTCTTGCAATTCTTTGAAAGATGATGGTGATGATTTAAAATTGTATAGAATAGAATTCTTTATTGGCTAATTGTGATTGGACACACAAGGAATTTGTCTCTGGTGCATAAGCTCTCAGAGTACATACAAACAAAGTAAATTGGTCATACATCATAAATCATAATTATAATAGTTAATCATAAGATGCAAGAAGTGATAAATCATGATACCAATAGGAGGTGGTGGTAGGAAAGATGAGAAAGACGAGATGACAAGGATAATAGCAATGCAGCCTACTACATGGGTAAATATCTTTAGGCCTATGCTGTGGGAATTAGGTGTTCAGCAGAGTGACGGCACAGAGGGAAAAACTATATTTACGTCTAATTGTTTTGGCATGCCCTATAGCAGCTTCCTGAGGGGAGAAGTTGAAACTTATGTCCGGGATGTGAGAGGTCTATAGATTTTTTCTAAGCCTCTTTCTAGTTTGTGCAATAGAGAGATCCTCAACCGAAAGCAGGCTGGTTGCAATGATTTTTTCAGCAGTCCTAACTATCCGTTGAAGTTTGTCCCTGGTCCTGTTTGGTTGCTGTGCCAAACTAGACAGTTACTGAGGTACATATGACAGACTCAATAATTCCTCTAAAGAACTGCATCAGCAGATCTTTGGGCAATCGGAGGTTTCTGAGGTGATGGAAGGAGAATATTGTTGTGCTTTTTTTTAATGATATGCATGTTCTTTCTAAACATTCAATCTATCTCCATTTACAGGTTTTGAATCCAGCCCATTTTATTTTTAGCAGGTAAGTTTCCAATTAATTGGTCTATCAATAATATATAATATTATTAAGGCTTATTACCGAACATTTTGTAATGACCAAATTCAGGGAGGCAAAATTTACACACATTTGGAATTACTTTTAGGGGAATTCTTGAAGTCCACACATCTGAAAGCTGCTAAGGTTAAGACACATCGAGTTAGAGACTTCCATTTTTTTCCCACTCAGTTCTTCCCCCTTTCCCTTGGCCGGTCTTCTCATTTTCATTGATTCAACATCAACTCCCTTTTAGATTTTGTTTTAGGAATTCTAAACTTTTACAATACATCCACATTCCAGGTGTATTTGTCTTAAATATTTCCCAAGCGCATTTCTAAATTTTGCAGATGTTAAACAGCATTCCCCAGGTTATTGCATGTTCCTTGGGAAAAGATATAAATCCAGCTAAGGCTGTATCAAGATCCTGCTGGGCCTAAACATGTGGATTCCTGTTGGAATAACCCAGATGCTCAGAATTATAAACATATTCCATCGATCTATTTTTTCAGAAAGTTCCAGGTAATAAGTGGCAAATAAGGAGTAACAATCCCTTATATTATTTTATTTGTATTTATTACATTTTTATGTTTACCGATAGGATTTACAGTATGGGTTTTGAATTTATTGTTATTTTTCAGATTTTTGTTTTTATTAACAATATTTTTCTATGCCCCAACAATTTTATAAGTCCTAAGCACACAGCCTATTGCACCTACATGGAATATATGCCATAAACCCATCTGGAAATGATAATAAAGAGAATACTTGGAGCAGGAAGTATCAAAATTTGAGAGAAAATTGTCAGGAAGTTTCTGCAAAAATGATTTTAGTTGGCAAGCCAAAATAATCTACTAATTTAGTCATTTTGTACTAACTGATCAAATATTCCACTGCAGAATTCTTTCCAACCAGTCAATCATCTTCAGCTACAAACTAGTCATTGCTGGTTTTCTCAGAAATTTTTCATATATTTGCACATTATAGTACATAATGATCCTTGGGATGTAATTGCCTTTCCATAAGATTAGTGGTTTGATGAATTGTCAATGTAAACTGTGCGTTTCTCCAATTTCAGTACACTGACTTTGGGAGATTGTTATGCATTGACTGAGGAAGCACATGAATAGTTTACAAAACTGGAATGAACCATCAGCTGACTTCACATTGATCTATTAAGGTTAGGCTGCTGATGAAGCAAATCAGTGGCCTCTGATACTATGTAAGTCAACTCAATTAGAGAACATCCTGTACAATGAGAGAAAAAAGGCATAGACCATGAGCCTTTTATATTTCTTACATTCACAATAGCACATCCTGGATGGAACTACCAAGGGACAGTAATGTGGTCCTTTATATGAAAATTATGAATAAAAGCATTGGCTTAATAGAGTAAGCAAGAATGTCTGTGCATGTGCATAATATATAGTGTGCACAGAATATAGTATATAGTAAAATAAATGGTATTTAAGCTTCAAACTAGCCTTTATCTGAAAAAAATAGAACAAATTTTTATCAGGAATAACACATTATATGAGTGAAAGTGCTTTAATTAAATTACAGTAGGTTTTTAAAAAAAATATATCAGCATAGGTTTAGGACTTGCGTATGTACAAGTCATTCATTTCCAATATTTTCATATTGTTAACAGTTGTATCTTCAGGAAATATCAAGCTACTAAAAAATGGAATACTGCAACGTATGTTACACAGGTGGTTTATCTTGGAGATTAGAATGGATGAGCACTAAAGTGGTAGAAACAGATGGGAGTATCCAGTAAAAAGACATAAAAAATAACATATGGAGCTCAGATTGAACTGTGTTGTCCTTGGTGATCTCTAGCTTGAGTGCTTGTTTCTAGCTGTTTCTTACATAACCAGATAACTTCATCAGTGCTAGTGACTGTGGAGTGTGTTCTTTGTTTATATAGAATAGTTTGTGTGGGTAGAAATGAAGTTTTCTCCTTGGTAGATCCTTGATTAGGATATCACTTTCTGCTTGATTGTTTGTCTGGTGTTAATCCCTGCTTATCTAGGTTGCTGGAGAAGATGTATTCTAGTCTCTTAGCTTTTTTATTTATTTTGAATTGTAGCTCAGAGAGCACCAAGGATTCCACAAAGAATACAAAGCACACCGTAAGAATAGCTAAAGCATTAGCTTCAACACTTAACCTATTGAAAAATTATTTTATTCAGCAATACAATGCCACTAAACTTAGTTGGATAGTTGGTCAAAATCTACTATTTTCTGTACCAGCACAGAGATAATATAAACAGTCCAGTGCCTGCTTGCAGCATGAAATCCAGCTCATGTCTTTATTTAATGGTCAATTTCATCAGGAATAATTGTTAGAATAATGTCCTCATTCCCTCTGCGGACTACCATATTGAGGATACTCTCTTTTTTGATAATGTCGCTGACATCATTGGCAGAAATTATTGGATGTCCATTAATGCTTATAATCACATCATTTTCTTTCAGCCCTCCTCTGAAATAAATGAGAAAAAAAATATTAGTCTAATAAAAGATTCACACCTGCTTTCTATATCAGGATACTTCAAGATATGGGAATCATAATTCAATCCAAGAAACTACTATTTGGCCAATATGGTATATGTATGCTTACTTTGGGATAAGAAAGGAAGTTTCCAGTGACATTAGACAAAACAAGTGTGAACACGCATCCCTTGATAAAGAATCCATGATTACGTACCTCTCATTGTAAAGTTTTGCCCAGAGTAAAGAAAGCTGATATAATAATAATTAATAATAATTAATTTGTATGTTCTATATCAGTGTTTCTCAACCTTGGTGACTTTAAGTCCTGTGGACTTCAACTCCCAGAATCCCCCAGCCAGCACAGGACTTAAAGTCACCAAGGTTGAGAAACACTGTTCTATATGAAACATGTATAGGATGTTATTTTTGCCTCCCCCCCCCCCACCCACTATGCCTTCTATAGCATCTTTATTGCCTTGTTGGGTCAACTCTTTCACTACATAAGCACAAAACAGTATGAGAATCTTTGTAGTTTATATTTAGATTCCTGTAACAGATTCCAGAGAGATCACACTGGTACAAAATGCAGCTATTAACTAATGCACAATTGCATAAGCTTATCATTTTATATGAGAGATAGATTAAAAATTAAATTTGAAACCTGGCCTATTTATAACGATCCACTTTCTGAGGCACACTGGAAAGATCTTTTGTCAATTCCAGATTGTGCAATGAGTTTCCTTCAGAGTTAATATTGATTTCATCTCTATACGTTTCTAATGGCAGTTTTAAAAATAGCCCGGTTCATTTTTAATCTCCGCTATAATTGAGGTTTTGTTGAAAGACAGCATAAAAGCAACATAAATATTTAATAAGAAAATAAGCAGATTTGGGGACGTTGATTTAAAATTGAAATAATAATTGTTCTACACTGGTCTAATTGTTATTTAATTTATCACAGTGTTTCTCAACCTTGGCCACTTGAAGATGTCTGGACTTCAACTCCCAGAATTCCCCAGCCAGCGAATGTTGAACTCCAAACATCTTCAAGTAGCCAAGGTTGAGAACACTATGAAATAAACCTTACATGACGTCTAATGGCTGCAACCTTCATTGCATTCTTTTACAAACTTTTCTTCTGACTGAGAAATTAAAGTTAGACCTCTAGAGCAAGAGTAAATCTATCCATCAAGCTTGACCATCTTCATGTTGGTGGCACTGAAGCTAATGTGAAGAGTTCAGCATTCTTTGCCCTACCTCATCTTGTCCTGTCTTGTAGACAAATTCCAGCTATGCCTTATGGAAAGGCAAACCCACTTAACAGGCGGAGACATGAATGAACCCCCGAGCAGAGATATTTTATGTAGCCACAAAGCTTTCATAAGGTTTACTCATGCAAAGAGAAATACCTTACACAAGCAGTTCTTTCAAAATAAGCATTTTTCAGGAATTATTAATTTCTTGACAGCCTACCACTTACAGTGCTCAGGAAGACCATTAGTATGAAATGAAGAAAATGAAGAAACTTCATCCTTGCTGTAGGTATGACAGCTCCAGAAAAAAAAATTTTTTAATAAGGAGTACACATTCATTAAACGTTAATGTTAAGTAGGGTAAATTGTGATAATACTTTCAAGCTATGTCTGAAGTGGTGAAGACTATAAAGCGGCGAAGACTATAAAGAAGAAGAAATGAACAGTTCTCTTTGAAGAATTAAGCCTTTGAAGAAATAAGTACAGAGATTACCTGAATAGTAATGAGCCTTATGTGTCAAAAGAATGTTCATAGGATTGCCCAACCCCAAATCCACAATCTCAGAAAATTAGAATATTACATGCTATCAATAAAACAAGGATTGTACATAGAACAATACTGAAAAGTATAAGCATGCATATGTACTCAGTTCTTGGTTTGGGCCCGTTGGCAATGCCCCAGAGATTCTCTATGGGGTTCAGGTCAGGTGAGTTTGCTGGCCAATCAAGCACAGTAATCCCATGGTCATTGAACCAGGTTTTGGTGCTTTTGGCAGTGTGGACAGTTGCCATGTCCTGCTGGAAAATGAAGTCAGCATCCCCATAAAGCTCGTCTGTGGAAGAAAGCATGAAGTGCTCCAAAATCTCCTGGTAGACGGCTGCATTGACCCTGGACTTAATGAAGCACAGTGGACCAACACCAGCAGATGACATGGCTCCCCAAATCAACACAGACTGTGGAAACTTCACACTGGACTTCAAGCATCTTGCATTGTGTGCCTCTCCATTCTTCCTCCATACTCTGGGTCCTTGGTTTCCAAATGAGATGCAAAAGTTCCTCTCATCAGAAAAGAGGACTTTGGACCACTGAGCAATCGAGCAGGTCTGTTTTTCTTTAGCCCAGGTAAGACGCTTCTGACGTTGTTTGTTTTTTAGGAGCAGCTTGACAAGTGGAATACAGCATTTGAAGCCCATGTCCAGGATCCGTCTGTGTGTGGTGGCTCTTGATGCACTGACTCCAGCCTTAGTCCACTCCTTGTGAAAGTCCCCAACACTTTGGAATGGACTATTCCTGACAATCCTCTCCAGGCTGCAATCATCCCTGTTGCTTGTGCACCTTTTTCTTCCACACTTTTCCCTTCCACATAACTTTCTATTAATGTGCTTTGATACAGCACTTTGGGAACATCCAACTTCTTTTGCAATTACCTTTTGAGGCTTTTCCTCCTTATGGAGGGTGTCAATGATTGTTTTCTGCACAACTGTCTGGTCAGCAGTCTTTCCCATGATTGTGATTCCTACTGAACCAGAGGCCATTTAAAGGCTCAGTAAATTGAATTGAATTGAATTTGAATTGAATTGATTTTATTTGTAGGCCGCCCTTTTCCCTGAGGGGACTCAGGGCGGCTCACAGAAAACCAGGGAGGGGGGAATACAGCACTAAGACGACAACACATAATAAAATAATAAGCAACATGCATACAACATTCGGGCGGGGTAATGGTCCTTATCCCCAGGCCTGACGGGTGAGCCAGTTCTTCAAGGCTGTGCGGAAGGCCTGGACGGTGGAGAGGGTACGAATCTCTACGGGGAGCTCGTTCCAAAGGGTCGGGGCCGCTGCTGAGAAGGCCCTCCTCCTTGTGGTTGCCAGCCGACATTGGCTGGCCGATGGAATGCGGAGGAGGCCTAACCTATGAGATCTTATAGGTCGTAGGGAGGTAATTGGCAGAAGGCGGTCTCTCAAGTATCCAGATCCACTGCCATGTAGGGCTTTATGGGTGATCAATAGCACCTTGAAGCGCATCCGGAGATCGACAGGTAGCCAGCGCAGCTCACGGAGGATAGGTGTAATGCGGGTGAATCGGGGTGCACCCGCGATCACTCGCGCGGCTGCGTTCTGCACTAGCTGAAGTCGCCGGATGCTCCTCAAGGGCAGCCCCATGTAGAGCACGTTGCAGTATTCCAGCCTAGAAATCACGAGGGCCCGAGTGACTGTTGTGAGGGCCTCCCGGTTCAGGTAGGGTCGCAACTGGCGCACCAGGCGTACCTGGGCGAATGCCCCCCTGGTCACAGCCGCTATATGATGGTCGAATGACAGCTGTGAGTCCAGGAGGACTCCCAAGTTGCGAACCCTCTCTGAGGGGTGTAAAATTTGACCCCCCAGCCTGAGTGTTGGATTAATGGCCAAATTTTTGGGAGGAAAACACAACAGCCACTCGGTCTTTTCTGGGTTGAGCACAAGCTTGTTAATCCTCATCCAGTCCATGACGGCTTCAAGCCCCCGGTCCATTACGTCAACCGCTTCATTGATTTGGCACGGGGCGGACAGATACAATTGAGTATCGTCCGCGTATTGATGGTATCTAATCCCGTGCCTACGGATGATCTCTCCCAGCGGTTTCATGTAAATGTTAAATAGTAGGGGGGATAAGACCGAACCCTGCGGCACCCCATATTTCAGGGGCCTTGGGGACGATCTTTGCCCTCCCACTAACACCGACTGCGACCTGTCCGAGAGGTAGGAGGAGAACCACCGTAACACGGTGCCTCCCACTCCCACCTCCCGCAGTCTTCGCAGAAGGATACCATGGTCGATGGTATCGAAAGCCGCTGAAAGGTCGAGGAGGACCAGGATGGAGGGGTGCCCTTCATCTCTGGCTCTCCAAAGATCATCCATCAATGCGACCAAGGCGGTTTCAGTGCTGTAACCGGGTCTGAAGCCTGACTGGAAGGGGTCTAGGTAGTCTGCTTCCTCCAAGGACCGTTGGAGCTGGAAGGCCACCACCTTCTCAACAACCTTCCCCAGAAAGGGGAGGTTGGAGACCGGGCGGAAGTTGTTAAGGACAGCTGGATCTAGGGATGGCTTCTTCAGGAGGGGTCTCACCACCGCCGCCTTCAGTGCGGCGGGGAAGTTCCCCTCCCGAAGAGAGGCGGTTACAACCGCCTGGATCCAGCCTCGTGTCACCTCACTGCAGTTAGAAACCAGCCATGAGGGACACGGATCCAGGGCACAGGTGGAGGAACTCACAGCTCTCATGGCCTTGTCCACATCCCCGGGGATAACCTCCTGAAACTCAACCCAGAGCTGTTGAACTTGGTCCCCCTGAGTCTCGGCTGGAACTGCGGGTGTGGAGTCCAAGTCCGTCCGAAACCGAGCAATTTTGTCCGCTAAGAATTGGGCATATTCTTCAGCTCTGCCCTGCAAGGGTTCCCCCGCCTCCCTTTTGTTCAATAGGGAGCGGGTTATCCTGAACAGGGCGGCTGGGCGGGACTCAGCGGATGCGACCAGGGAGGCTATGTGTGATCTTTTAGCTGCCCTAAGTGCCCTAGTATATTCCCTGGTGCAGGTGGTTACCATTGCTCGGTTCGATGCGGACTTGTCGGACCTCCAACGGTGCTCTAGGCATCTCCTCCGGCGCTTCATCTCCCGGAGCTCCTCGGTGAACCAAGGGGGTCTCCGGGATCCGCCGCCTCGGAGGGGCCGCAGTGGCGCAATCCGGTCGAGGGCCTCTGACGCTGCCGAGTGCCACGCAGCAGCCAGAGTTTCTGCCGGACTGTGGGCGAGAGTATCAGGAATAACCCCAAGCTCTGTCTGGAACCTTACTGGCTCCATAAGACGCCTGGGGCGGAACCACCTGGTCGGTTCCTCCTCCCTACAGTGGGGGTTTGGCCTCCGGAAGTCGAGCCTCAGTAGGTAATGGTCTGACCACGACAGGGGTATGATGTCACTCCCCCTCAGACCAAGATCACACATCCACTGCTCCGAGAGAAATACGAGGTCAAGCGTGTGTCCCGCTGAATGGGTTGGGCCTCGGATTACTTGAGTCAAGCCCATGGCTGTCATGGAAGCCATGAACTCCTGCGCCCCATCAGAGTTTTCACCGAGCGACGGCAAATTAAAGTCCCCCAGGACCATCAGCCTAGGGAACTCAATTGCCAGCTCGGCTACTGACTCGAGGA
This sequence comes from Thamnophis elegans, assembly GCF_009769535.1. NCBI lineage: Eukaryota > Metazoa > Chordata > Lepidosauria > Squamata > Natricidae > Thamnophis > Thamnophis elegans. The sequence goes on from NC_045550.1 coordinate 8,537,129, forward strand.
GCGAGGGGAGGGCTGCTGCAACGCTGTTGGGAGGCAGGTACGTTAGCAGCAAACCCACTTGACCCTGCAAAGTAACCCTTTGCAGGTGTTATAGTTTAATTAGCTGATTAGAGTGGGACACTTTGAGCCTAGAATATTGCACTTTTCACAATATTCTAATTTTCGAAGATTGTAGATTTGGGGTTTTCATGAGCTATAAGCCATAATCATCACAATTATGACAAATCACGGCTTGAACTATCTTGCTTTGCATGTAATGAGTCTATCTCATATATAAGTTTCACCTTTTAAGTTGCATTACTGAAATAAATGAACTTTTGCACGATATTCTAATTTTTTGAGTTTCACCTGTACGTTATAAATGAAAGATAAGCACCTTGATAAGCACAAAACAATAATTCTTCAACTTACATCTCAGCTGGTGTGTCTGGAATTACTTCAATAATATAGGCTCCAGAATTAACATCAGGGAAATCTTCAAAGCGTTCCCTAAGTTCTTTAGCTTTACTAGAGAAAACAAAACACATGAATTGATTATTTAGTGAGGACATAATGATACTATAAAAGCTTTATAAAAGGAACAGCCATGTTTATATGCATCAGAAATAATTAAATCATTTAGCTTCTGAAACATTAACAAATCTATTAAGGAATAAACAAAACAAGAGACAGAATTCTTTCACTTGTTTACTGGAATAAACATTGCTGTCCATGAAATAAAAATATTTTGCTCACAATATGGAACGATATTTTGCCTAGAAGTTCATTACTGGCTTGCACAGAGCAATTTTGTTTCATTTTTGCAGTCGAATGAAAAAGAAACCAGAAATACATCAATCGGGGTTTTTTGTCAAATATATCCCCCAGAACTCCTCACCACAGGACAACTTGCAGCAGGTCAATTCAAGATTCAAAAATTAAATTAATTTCAATGGAACTGTAGCCAACAGCAATGAAGAAAATCAATCCAGAAACACAAGAGTTACGATAATTTTGACAAAAACGTGATCGCCAATAATACAAAGAACTGAATGAAATGATCAATACAGTGCTGAATTCTCCTGCAGCGAGTTGGCCATGGTAAGTTGGCTGTGGCGAATTGTCCTAGATTCCTCCCAGAGACGGGTTCCTCGAGGGATGGCATCCTGCCGCACATTAGGACAATCACTTTGCCAGCAGGATCCCAAACTTGTCTCCCCCACCCCCAATCCATCTATCTATCCAACCCAACTGTCTCTAAAATAGTGTTCTTGACCAAGGTAAGATATCCTTTATTCAGAACTACCACTACCCTCCGTGGCCCTGGCCTCGAGGTTGGTAAAGGACCTGAAACAAGCCTTAGATTTCACACAAGGCCAGACAAGGTTTTGGTGATGTATGTCAGATGTACTGCAGGGGTGGGTTTCAACCGGTTCGCGGCGGTCCCTGCAAACCGGTTGGTCGGCGAACCCGGAAGTAACTAACTTCCGGGAACAGCGAAGGGCCCGCTCACCCGCCCGCGCTCCTTACCCGGTTTTGACGAGTTCTGCGCTTCCACGCATGTGCAGGATGCATACAGCACCTGCGCGATCCTCCAGGAGCAGCTGGAGCATCGCACGGACGCTAGTACGCATGCGTGCACCGTGCGCGTGCACGAGGACGCCGCCGGCCCTGTTCCAACCGAACCGGTTGGAACGGGGCGAGAAACCCACCCCTGATGTACTGCCTTGTGCAATAGATAGATCTGCATGAATCAGATATACTGCTTTGTGGATGGATTATGGATAAAAATGATGCTGTTACAAATGGGCCTGACATTAAGCATCAGGATTCTGAGTTCAGCAGTGCCTGCAGTCAAGACAGTTGTAGTTTTAAAACCTACCCCTGACTGAGAGACATCATTCGAATGCCAATGTATTTTTTCTTAGTTACAGTTTTTCCTGTTTCAAAAAGAAAAAAAAAAGTATTATTCCCCTTCATCTAAAGCAACAAAACAAAAAATTCTAACATACTATAGGTTGTGATTTGACAATGATCTGACAAGACTTAACAGAATAACAGATTAAACAAAGTTGGAAGAGATCCTGGAGGTCTTCTAGTCCAACCCTCTGCTCAATTAGGAACCCCTACAACCACTTCAGACAAATGGTTGTCCAACATCTTCTTAAAAACTTCCAGTGTTGGAGCATCCACAACTTCTGGAGGCAAGTCGTTCCACTGATTAATTGTTCTAACTGTCAGGAAATTGACTGTAACACCTTACAGGTAGCGGCGCAGTGGTTAGGGTGCAGTACTGCAGCAGGCCACTTCAGCTGACTGTTATCTGCAGTTCGGCGGTTCAAATCTCACCGGCTCAAGGTTGACTCAGCCTTCCATCCTTCCGAGGTGGGTGAAATGAGGACCCAGACTGTGGGGGCGATATGCTGACTCTGTAAACCGCTTAGAGAGGGCTGAAAGCCCTATGAAGCGGTATATAAGTCTAACTGCTATTGCTATTGCTACAACCATTTGTTTAGTGACCAGTTGAAGTTACTACACTGAATAAAGTGACTTACGACTGGTCCTCATACGTATGACTACTGCACCGTCCCCAACATGGTCATGTGATCAAACTTTGGGTGCTTGGCAACCAGCATCTATTTATGATGGTTGAAGCATCTTGACATTATGGCTATCTTCCCAGTTGGCTTCTGACAAAATCAATAGGGGAAGCTGGATTCATTAGAATGTGTGATTCACTCAACAATTTGCAGTGAGTTACTTAACCGTGGCAAGAAAAAGATCATAAAACTAAGCGCAGTTTACTTAATAACTACCTTGCTTAGCAACAGAAATTCTGGTCCCAGTTGTGTTTGTAAGTCAAGGACTATCTGTATATACACATTATACAATAATATATAGTGCTTTCTTGTCCTTATTTTTGCAGTAATCCTCACACTCAGTCTCTTTCATTTTATCATCGCACAATGTATAATTTTTCAAATGTAATTGGCGTAGTCTGTAATATAATTCCTTTCACTCTATTCCAAGCAGATTTCACATCCTCTTTCCTTATATCCAATTTCTATTCATTCCATTTCTTTTCCTATAGGCATTTTATTATCATATTATTACTGCACTTCAGGTGGCCCTAGTTGATGGGAAGCAGGCAACAGTATGCTGATTTTCAAGGCCATCTTCAGATTAAATATACCTAGTTTGCATAGAGTAGTACTGTATAATCATGCTTGGTATATAAATACTATTAAGCAAACAAATCTGAATTTCATTGATGTTTGTAACATATTACAAATGTCTGATGATTCTTGCATGTGGTTAAGATATGACTAAAGCTGGTAATCTATTTTACCAAAAAGCATTATGTGACACTTCTATTGGCCAAAGCAATGGTGGGCTATGAAACTCACCTTTGATATTAATTGGTACTTCTAATAAAAAGGTAAGATATAATATCTTAATGTTATTTCACATAAATAGTACAATAAAAAAACAGGACACTAATAAGGAACAGATGGTATGATTTCTTCAATGATATACTGGCTTTTTAATTGGGCAGAATTTAGAAACTTACCTTTCAAAATTCAAGCCCGTTGATTTCTACCTTTGTCTCCCTACTATTGCATAGTATAGTACAATACCTTTGGATTGTCTGTCATGTGATTCAGTAAGGAATTTTTTAATTTTGTCTGATGGTATTGCAAAGGAGATTCCAGCAGTGACCTTCAGAGTATTAATACCAATCACTTCCCCATCCTGTAATAATGTGAATAGTTAAGTAAGCATAAACTCTTCAAACAAAGGCTCCAATTCCTATTCTGTAAATTTCATTAGTACTCTTATCTGTGATTTATTCGTCATATAGCATCTATAGTTCTAAACTGATTTTCAATGAGACACTGAATATTGCCTTCAAAATAAAATCTAGCTTTATTTCCAATTTGGGTGTAACTGGATAACAGTATCCTTAAACTTTTTCATGCCAACTTGTTACAGTCACAAAATGGACTATATAATCAATGCACATTCAAATATGTACATAGTACAAAATCTGAATTCTGAATTTCAAAGACAACACAGAGAATCAAGAATGAATGATTAAATAAAATCTATTATTTGTGGGGGGACATGGAAAAGAGTATTATTATTTATAAAGTCCCAAACCTCAAAGTTTTAGAGCCGAGGTGGCGCAGTGGTTAAATGCAGCACTGCAGGCTACTTTAGCTGACTGCAGTTCTGCAGTTCGGCTGTTCAAATCTCACCGGCTCAGGGTTGACTCAGCCTTCCATCCTTCTGAGGTGGGTAAAATGGGGACCCAGATTGTTGTTGTTGTAAACCGCTTAGAGAGGGCTGGAAGCCCTATGAAGCGGTATATAAGTCTAACTGCTATTGCTATTGCTATTTAAATTTAAAAAAAAAATACTTACCAAGTTCACCAAAGGTCCTCCAGAATTCCCATACTGTAAAATTTAGGAAGAAAATGCCTTTCAATCTTGCACTTACAGTGATTTAGAAATATATTTTATGTTTTGAAATATATTTGCTTCCTAATGCATTCCAGAAATGATGTTCACATTTTATTCACATAATTTCTTAAAGGGAAGTAAATAGTCAAACTTAAATGGAATAAATATAATAGAAGGTCCTTCCAGACAAATTGACTTGTGCTACTTCTGTTTGAAAATGTTTAATTCATGATCCATTTAGTTATTATTAAGTTATTAAAAAAACACATGAAATTGAGAGTTGGTCATTACAGTCCTTATAAATGAGAAGACTACACAGTATAATTCCGGAGTTAATTAATGCAGAATAATTGCAAAAATCCTTATGCCAAATAACTAATCCAAAAGATAAAGATGAACTGAGTTTTAACAGATCTTTCCAGCACTGCTAATAATCAGTGCATTGCTCTATGATAAATCACGCTAAACTATACATGCATAGTCATAAAAGGATTAACACCCCACAAGTACCGGTAATCAAAACCTTAAATAAAAGGAAAATAAAATAAAAGTGATTGATTTGAAAGATATGTCAGGACACCAGAGACCCAACAAAACAGGCCAAATGGAGTTCTTCTTGTTCATCAAATCTTGAGAAGCTATGAAGGTCAGAAGTGTGACCCGACAAAAGCGCACACGACAAAAGCGTGCTGACAAAACCGCATCGCTAAAACCGCGACATCATCAACGCGCCGACAACAGCGTGCCGACAACAGCGCGCCGACAGAAGGGCAATTTAAGTTAAGGTAAGTGCGTCGACAGAAGGGCGATTTAAGGGCGATTTAAGTTAAGGTAAGGGTTAGGTTTAGGGTTAGGTTTAGGGTTACATTTAGAGTTAGGGTTAGCGTTATGTTTAGGGTTAGGGATTAGCGTTAGGGTTAGCGTTAGGTTTAGGTTCACAGCACGCTTCTGTCGCCGTGCTGTTGTCGCCGTGATTCAGCGCTCATTCGTCGGCGCGGTTTAGAACTCGCAGTTTTGTCACCGCGTTTTAGTTGGGTGCGGTTTTGTCGGTCGCCCTTTTGTCGGTGAACCGGTCAGAAGTGGTTATTATTGGATGAGAAGTCACAAAAAATAGAGTGCCATAGGACAGAATTGAAAGCAAAGACAAAGAAAATCACGACATCCCCAGAAAAGTCAGTGATATTATATGCTTTTAATATAGAAGTATGCATTTAATGTAAGAGGTTTATAAAAAGTGTCCTACATTGATAATGGCATCTGTTTGGATGTAGTCCATATCAGAGTTTCTAAGTCCCAGCTCTTTGCCTCCTCGCTGGGTAGTACTAACAATCCCAGTAGTGACTGTATTTTGGAGAGAAAATGGACTTCCAATTGCAACCACAAATTCACCAGGCCGTAATTCTGCTGAACGTCCAAGGAGGAGGACTGGGAGCTTCCTCTGCAAGTAGACATGGGGAAAAAAATTGACATAAAGCAATAAGATCACAGACATAGAAGCAGAGCTTGGTTTATATTTGATTTAGATCGAGTGGTAAGTGAACCTAAACCCACAGTAAGAAAAAAAGCAAATAATTTCAAACTCATGAATGTAAAACAGATGGATGAGTGTTCTGACCCCACTTCTTCGCTCGTTCACAGACGACAGTCAGATAGACTTAAAAGGAAATAACTTTATCAGTCCTGGCTCACGCTGGCTGCGAGCCCAAAATAAACATAAATAACGTCTCTGGCAAAAAGGTTACGCAGCAGAATGCAAAAACAAAGAGCTATTACAGCAACACCAGGTTTACAGAAAGCAAGCAAATCACTTCTCCAAGTGTCTCTTTGAATCAGGGTTACAGAAAGCAAATCACTTATCCAAGTGCCTCTCACAAACAAACCACGACCGATGAATGACGAACCACGAACGAACGAGTGAATGTTGACTTCTGCAACCAGGGCGTGGCACCATCAGTCCTTTTATCTCCAGAAGACGACACTAACGAGCCCCAGCTGCATTGTTATTCCTGTATCCCGACTCAACTCACAGCAAACTTCTGCTGAGTTACAACAGATGGGAGTGAAGTTTGACAAATACAATATAAAATCCTCTTTTAAGTCTTAGTTTTCTGTTGCAGCTTTGAACCAAAAACCATTATAGATGGAGATACACACACAAATACATAACTGAGGCAAAATTATGAGTACGAAACTGAGAATTGTGAATGGGGAATATACATAAAGAATGTAAAAATAACTCTTTTGAATATTGTTCTGCCGCTGTGCCACTGTATATGGGACTAGAGCTGTGGATTGATCAAAAAGTTGGGTTTAGGCATTATGATTCTACAAATGATAGCTTGATAGTATCTTTTGTTCAGAAAGAGAAAATCTACAAACTAAAACTGAACATCGGAGTAAGTGCCCTTCTTAGAGAGTAAATCAACATTTTTCATCTTACACCATGATTCTGCCCAATACATGTGCTAAGGAAAAAGAAGAAGAAAATAATAAAAACTAATTTATTTGGGAAATTAAGCAAGGAAAACAAATACATAAACATTCATATGCTGTCCACAATAGCAAAATCCAATTGCTGTCCATTTGTCCCATAACGGTCTCAAACAAGTGGCATTTGAACATCCTTAGACAATTTGAGCAAATGATACATAATATCAATAGAGCGAGGTGGCGCAGTGGTTAGAGTGCAGTACTGCGGGCTACTTCAGCTGACTGCAGTTCTGCAGTTCGGCTGTTCAAATCTCACCGGCTCAAGGTTGACTCAGCCTTCCATTTTCCGAGGTGGGTGAAATGAGGACCCGGATTGTTGGGGGCAATATGCTGACTCTGTAAACCGCTTAGAGAGGGCTGAAAGCCCTATGAAGAGGTATATAAGTCTAACTGCTATTGCTATATGTATCATTTGTGCAGCAGGAAAATTTTGCTAATTTGCCAAAATGAATGTCGGACCAAACCCTGATGAAAGTAGTACATTTCCTGATACAAACTTATATTTACACATCCTTGAATTATTTCTGGGAAGGGAAAGAAGATTTGTAATAAACAGTTGGTGAGTAATATAATCATTTACAGTTGTGCTGAGTCTTCAAGTCCAGTCCAGCATTGGTGAAATGTTAGTTTGGAGCCAAGGACTGGCTCACATGGGTGATTCAACATGCTTTCTGGAAAGCTTTCTCTTTTGTGGTATTAAAGCAAAATCAGCTGCAAAAAAATTCATCCATCAGCAGAAGTTTTAAAATATAGTTTTAGAAAGCAAAATATGTAGGATACTGAAAGTTTCCAACAAATATATTTAAATTTTTTTACCTTTGAATAATTGTGTATGAGATCTTCATTTCCAATGTATCCTTTATCCTCTATCAGCATGGCAAATATTTCTCGTAAACTAAAAAGCCTTCTCTATATTTTATTAAAATACATCTTATTCAGCTCATAAAGTAAATCAAACCATGGGAAAAATCTAAGGAAGTCTGCCTGCTTTTACATAGGAATTTTAAAGAGATATAACTGATTAACGATATGAACATTTGCCAACATGTTTACTTGCATTACAATTCTTTCTTCAACATTATCTGAAGACTAAATGTGATTTAAGCATTATCTCCATATAAAAGTGTTCCCAAGCACAGTTTCAACAAAAAAAAATGTTAGGCATAAGAAACAAAGAGCTGTTAATACATGTGCAACTGTCCAAAATTGTTAGCATTACCAACTATCACCCTGACACTCAGAGGTGGGTTCCTACCAGTTCGCACCTATTCGGTAGAACTGGTTCGTCAAATCTACCGAACCGGTTAGAAGAGGTTCCACCAGTGGACCCAGAAAGCAGGCCACACCTACAGAAGAGGTCCCAAATTTTTTTGAAACCCACCACTTATTTGCATGCTTCAATGCCAACATGACTGGAAAAGGAATTCTGGGAGTTGAAGTCCACAAGTCTTAAAGCTGTCAGGTTTGAAGACCCCTAGGGTTTTTTTTTTCCTAAAGGGTTGGGGTGCAAGGATCTTGTAACTTGACAGCTTTAAGACCTGCATGCCTCAATGCCAAAGTTTCTGAATAGCTACTTGGACCGACCTAAGTACTAATTCATAATTTCATATCCGGTCACATGGGCGGCAAGCCACTCCCATCCGGTCACATGGGTAGCAAGCCACTCCCACAAAAGAGGCCACACCCACAGAGTAGATTCAAACAATTTTTGAAACCCACCACTGCTGACACTGAGAAAAATAGGAAGTAGAATCAATATTTATAAAGCTGATCAATGCTTAACAGAAATAATCCATTATGTTGCACTCAGTTTATCACTCATTTTGCTGCCTGAAAAAAGAATGTCACTCACCCTCATTCCTTGTACACTAGTTAACTACTAAACTATTATTATTAAATATTATTCAAGAGTGATCATTTAGGAATATCTTCTATTCTGAAAGCCACAGGCTAACTTTGGGCCTAAATCTTCTCAAGTACGGTATCTTGTTGTTTCCTCTTAGTATCTGTCATGCGAGGCAACTACACTATTAGGCCCACTCATTGCCAAATTCTGAACTATGAGCCAGATGTCCTGTTCATATCACTCTTTGCCAATGTAAGGCATAAATCATAAGTGTATATTCAAAGCCTTTGCTAGACTACAGATTAAAAGAATGAGTTCACACATCATACTCTATTACTGGGTTAAGTCCAGAGGTGGGTTCCTACCAGTTCGCACCTATTCGGTAGAACCGGTTCGTCAAATCTACTGAACCGGTTAGAAGAGGTTCCACCAGTGGACCCGGAAAGCAGGCCACACCTACAGAAGAGGTTCCAAAAAATTAGCTTTCTAATGAGACAGCAAGAAAAATAAATCCGATAAGTCTAGAGCATGGCTGTCAAAAGTCCTGGTCCACGGGAAAATACATCATGCGCTGGCCACACTCATGGCTGGTTAACGAAGGGGGAAAAAGTTCCAATACACCATGTGACACTGCCGTAACATGAGTTTGACACCCCGGTTCTAGGGTCAAAACAGAGGTGGGTTCCTACCAGTTCGCATCTATTCGGTAGAACAGTCTCGTCAAATCTACCGAAACGGTTAGAAAAGGTCCCACCAGTGGACCCGGAAAGCAGGCCACACCTACAGAAGAGGTTCCAAACATTTTTTGAAACCCACATTAGACTGATTAAGTCTAATGTGTCAAGCAAGCCATAACTTATTATGTTTTTTTAATGTAAAAAATATAAAAGCATACTTTTAATTCATGTATGAGTTAATAACATCCACAGATTCTGAATTATAATTTGTTTTTACCAAAATGAAATAAATCTAGCAAAACCTTCTATCTCCTCATTCTAATATGACTCAGATGCATTTTTTATTTGCACAGGCAAATTTTCAAGCATTTAAGTTTACTTGGCTAATTAAACGGGACCAGCATTCTGCCTTAATCAGTTAACAGATCCTTTCTCCAAATTTGTAACAGAAGTAAATCATTCCGAAATAAGTTTGTTGCTGTTGCCGTAAGAAAAGAACACTTTCCTCTGTAGCCTGTATTTTTGAGAATTTGAGTTCAGATTTGCTTTTAATGTTTTCTCCCTTCATCTTCTTAATCAAGAAGGACAATAAACATCTCAGTAGTACCTACTTGAACTATATAGTTAAAATTTGAGTCTTATAAATCTACTGCCTGAAGCGACATGCCTCTCAACAATGTTCAATGCATAAAGAAAAGGTTAGACATGCCAAAGATGAATCTCCTCCTGTGCCATGCTGAGTCAAGATGTAGCCTAGGGCAAAACATCATATCTTTTTCTCAAACACTTTTTTGAGATCATCTAATAACATTTCCACTATGGCAGGGGTGGGTTTCAACCGGTTCGCGGCGGTCCCTGCGAACCGGTTGGTCGGCGAACCCGGAAGTAAGTAACTTCCGGGAACGGCGAAGGGACCACCCGCCCGCCCTCCTTACCCGGTTTGGACGAGTTCTGCGCTTCCACGCATGCGCAGGACGCATACAGCGCCTGCACGATCCTCCAGGAGCAGCTGGAGCATCGCGCAGACGCTAGTACGCATGCGTGCACCACGCACGTGCACAAGGACGCCGCCAGCCCCATTCCAATCGAACCGGTTGGAACGGGGCGAGAAACCCACCCCTGCACTATGATATCATTCTGGCAGGGCTGATTCTGCTGTACACATTGGCAACTTATTGCTTTAAGTTTGGAAATAATTTACTTTTAAACATAATTAATTCCAGTGAAAACACAACTTGCAAACTCATATACATAAAAGAACAAAGCTTGAATTTTGAAGCGATAGTAATCCCGCTGAGCAACAATTCCCAGTGGTGTACAAGTACAAACAGGCCGAAGGAACATCAATGAATGAATTTTCCTCACAAGTAAAGGACTAAGAAATATATATATATTTGGAAGCCAGACTAATAGAGAAACTTTGTTCAGCAGTCACTGGATTGAATATAATGTAGATGTCATTCTTATTTTCACTAATGGGAGTAGCGCTGTTGAGATCGTATCCCAAACTGATAGGCTCCCCCATCAGGCATGAAATCCTCTTATCTTCGCTATCGGTTCGGAACCGGGAGCGCGCATGCACGCTTGCTTCGCTCGCGGCGCTTCTGCGCATGCACAGAACCTTCTGTGCATGCACAGAGCATCCGTGATGACATCTGGGCAGGTGAGCGGAGCTCTCGCCGCTGCCCCTACTGGTTCACCTGAAACGGGGCGAACCAGCAGAATACTACCGATTTTGAGGTTTGCGACTGAGGTACACTTTTACACATGAAAATTTTGGCACACCATAGCACTCCTGTCATTAATATTAAGAGTGCTCCAGGATCCCATGATATTCCTAACAAGACAATACCATTTTGAAGAAAATTGAAATCTGAGCATTCCTGCAGCAAACTGAAAATAAAAATCTATAGAAAAGGAACAATATGATTTTTGCAAGGTTAATTTGATATTTAGAGAATAATATCAGAATAGATAGAAATATACAAAGGCCACTCTGCAAAACTCCGTGGCACGACAAAACCGCGGTCCACTAAAGCGCGCCCGATTAAAGCGTGTACCTGACGTCATCAGCAGCGCGACAAATACGACCGCGGAGAAAAAAGGGTGCTTTAAAAGGCGCTTTTAAAGCAAGCTGATTCATGTTAAGGTAAGGGTTAGGTTTAGGTTTAGGTTAAGGGTTAGGTTTAGGGTTAGGTTAAGCGTTAGGGTTAGGGTTAGGTTAAGGGTTAGCGTTAGGTTTAGCGTTAGGTTAAGGGTTAGGGTTAGGGTTAGGTTAAGGGTTAGGTTTCGGAGGGTTAGGTTTAGGCGTTAATTTTAGCTTTACCGCTCACAGTGTGCTTTTTTCATCGCGCTGTGATGACGTCAGGTACGCGGTTTCGTCGAGCGCGCTTTAGTTGACCGCGGTTTTGTGGTGGAACCCAAAACTCTCCCTATGTATCAATAATACATCCCATCTCCACTGCAATCAAGATATCCACTGGCAGTGACTTGCATAAGAGGAAGCTGCAGTAACGTTGGACAGCAATCTCTCTCTGGGCTTGGGAGGCCAGCTTTTAGAAAGCCCTTTCTGTATTAAGGCAGGAACACTGTGTTATTTCTTAATGCCAAAAGAAGCAATACACTTCCAACTTTAAATTTTAGAAGCCTGCAATAAATGTTATTGATCAGATTCTAGGGAATCCTTAATCCTTTTCTATTGGAGTTCAGAGTCTAAATGTACAAAAGAAAAAAAAAACCCACTTTAAAATCAAACAGTGAATAAGACACCTAAGGAATGTTATGATACATAAGAAAATAATTATTATTATGCTTAACGAAAGCAGATTTTTTCCTGAGATCAGATCTGCCTCGTTTACTATAGAACAGCGGCCCTCAACCTTTTGGGTGCCAGGGACCAGTATTGTGCAGGCTGATTTTTCCATGGAAGGAGCGAGATTATGGTGAGTGGATGGGCTTCGCTCACCCCATAGGTATGTGCATGGGCTTTGCTCATTTGCACAGCCCGCTTCCAGTGCTTATCCGAGGCCCAGGGGTTTGGGGACCCTTGTTATAGAGCAATAGCAATAGCAGTTAGACTTATATACCGCTTCATAGAGCTTTCAGCCGTCTCTAAGCGGTTTACAGAGTCAGCATATTGCCCCCAACAACAATCCGGGTCCTCATTTTACCCACCTCGGAAGGATGGAAGGCTGAGTCAACCCTGAGACGGTGAGATTTGAACAGCCGAACTGCAGAACTGCAGTCAGCTGAAGTAGCCTGCAGTGCTGCATTTAACCACTGCGCCACCTCGGCAGGGGTGTCAAACTCAAATTTCATGGAGGGTTGCATCAGGATTGTGTTTGACCTCAGGGAGTGAATGATTGGTGGCTAGGGGGGTGGCCAGCTCGATGTCACACATGTTGTGGGCACCTGTGGTGCCCCAAGCACTTTGCCAGAGAAAATGGGCTCCCAACCTCCATTTTTGGCTACGACGGCCTCCTGCAACCCTCTGCCGGCAAAAACACAGTTCAGGAGGACTGCCCGTGGCCCTCGCATGTTCCATTTTCAGCTGCTATGGCCTCTTGCAACCCTCTGTCAGTGAAAAGGAGCTCAAGAGGGCTGCCTGTGGCCCTTCCAAGCTCAGTTTTCACTGACAGAGGCACCCCGGTCCAGTCCTATGCTGTTTCCAGGGCAGCCCCCTAGGCGAAATCTTTTTGTGAAAAAGGTTTTTATTTTCCATTTTTTCATTTTCATACACTCACATATATACTGTGCATAGCCGGAGCCATACAACATTAAACAATAATCACAGCAATTCCTCTTATTAACAATACCACAAAAAATAGAAACCCAATATACCTCTTCCACTCTCCGTACACCTCTTTCTTCCACCCCCCTCCAACTTTCTATCTTCCCTCCATCATCCCCCTCTACCTTACTTCCCCTCCCCCTCTACCACTCCTCTCTCCCGATCCACTCCCACCCTTCCTTCTTACCTTCCCTCCCATCCTCTCTCCCACCCTCTCTACCTATCTTTCTTCTATCCCACTCCTCCTCCCCTTGGTGTATTTCCACTATATGTCAATGTACTTAACTTGGCCTATTTTTACAGAGAAATTAAAGAAAAACAGTATACATGTGTAGTCGCATTGCATTGAAATCTAACACATCGTATAGTGTAAATCCCTCCCTCCCCCCCCCCCAACACCCCACCTCCCTCCCCGGCTTCCCAGAGCCCGTACACGGTATAGATCTTTAACAAACACAGACTAAGATATATTGAGAAAAAAGAAATTAAAAAAAGGGATAATAACATCTCTACATCGATCTTAGCTTCTTCTTGCTACGCTAACTTTGAACAATTTAAATCATTCCTGATCTTAAGCATAGGCTATCTGGAATTTCTTAGTCCCATATAGTCCCCCTAGGCGAAATCTAAGCACCCCGGCAGGCCTACGGGCCTTGATTTTGACATCCCCCCCTGCTATAGAGGGTGATGATACAGCAAAGACTGGATCCAGTTTACCCTGACCATTGTACTTATTCTGCCCATTCACCTAATGCAGTGTTTCTCAACCTTGGCCACTTGAAGATGTCTGGACTTCAACTCCCAGAATTTCCCAGCCAGACATCTTCAAGTGGCCAAGGTTGAAAAACACTGACCTAATGATTAGGAATAGAAAGAAATGAGACCTTTTACCCTCCCCATTTCTCCTTTGCCCATCAATCTGTCTGCTTGGTTTCTCTTGCTCTGTGGTTACTGTTTGGGTGGCCAGAGGGAATACACTTTTTTTTCTCCCTGTGTACACAGACGATGGAAAATCAGGAAAGCAAACTTTACATGCTTGTTTATAAGTATGCTAATAAATGGCAGTTATGAAGATAAATTAAGTCACATTTCAGAAACGGCTTTTACCAAACATTGAAAGTACCCCAAAAGATATAACCAAACCTCAGAAAGTTTAATCCCATGTGTTTACCTTATGGGGCTTTTAAGATAGCTAATGAAAGCAGTCTTTGAAGCATAAAGTTATTCCACAGCTTCAGAAGGCAATTTTTTCTCTTTTTTTTGTATATTGTGGTAGTACTGATTAATTAGATTTTAAACACATCAGAAGACTTAAGGCCTCCTTCAAAGCAAAATCTGAGCAGGAAATGACTGAAGAGAGGGATTGCCAGCAAGTATGAAAACATTTGATGAAAGCATTTGACCCTTACTGTCCTATTAATAAGCCTGGCATAAGCTAATTCTCTCTATGTGGGTTGAAAAACATACGGCAATTAGTGTGGGCATGAGAATTATGGAAGCTGTAACAAGACATCATGAAGAATGATGTATTTGGAAAGGCCATATGCATGTTTCCATTCAAATTCTGCAAACAAGTATTTTTTCTTCCTTTCTGTAATTAGATCCTATTTATTAGTTGACACTGTACTGGATTTGAATTAATGATGCACAATGCACCATAAAAACTATGGTAGTACTTATGACTGTAGTTGGGTAATGAATTAGGTTAATTATTGCGAAGAGGCAAGACTTCCCTCGACAAATACTCTTCCTTTCTTTTCATATATGTGATTGAAGCCTAAAAAGTGAAATTCACTACGGTTTATTGCCACTAGTCAACTTTTTAAAGCCAGTCAAAATAAACCACATCTACTTATATACGTTTCAGTAAATCATATACATGAATTATGACACAAATAAAAAAAAAAAGGGAAATTAATGGTTCCAAATTCCTCATATTAAGAGCACATAAGCCAAATGCTTACTTAGGCTTTTCATAATAAATCATTCAAAACCAGCTATTTGTTGTGCATATAGCTGCCAATATTTTCTTTCATACAATATTTGTATTTATCTGTATATCTTTGGCTGCAGATATAGCAATGTTATCAGAAATTACATTAACTTTGAACTGTATGTGTATGTATATGTATATGTATATGTGTTGTCGCCCGGCAGGAGCCATTGGAGCTGCCACCAGACTTCGACAGCGAGGGGTCTTATGAGTCGGCCCTGGAGGAGGTGGAGGACCCTGGACAGGGTGCCGACTCCAAGCAGGGCGCGGAGAGACTGGTTGGCCACCAGGTGGCATCTGAGCCTTGGATCAGTGGGGAGGAGACAAGAGTGAGTGATCCAGAAAACGCCTGTGAGTTGTTCCAGGATGCACGCCGTCGAAGGGCTACTCAGCCTCAAGAACAAGGGCATAATTACAGGTGATTACGCTCAGCTGATGCTCATTAAGATCCTTTCCTGATTATAAAAGAGACTGCTTGTGCCACGCCCTTCTGCAGAAGTCAACGTTAAGGACTAACAGGAAACAAACTTGGCAGGCTGGATTGCTGCCAGAGTTTGTTTGCATTGCTGCCAAGTTTTGTAGGACTTGCTGCCAGAGTGCTTATCTCTTTGTTTATGTGACTTGCAGCCAACGAGAATCTGGACTGATTAAAAGAAACCTTCTCATTTACGTTGGTTTCGGCTTTCGTTCCTGGACGGAGAAGGGGGGGTCAGAACATATATGTATGTATATATATGTATATATATGGATGTATATATATTATATATATATTGATATGGAATAGCTAAACATATATAAAGTATTTCTTTTCAAAGAAAATAATTTATATCCAAGATTAAAACACTTAATCTACCTAGGTTACATGAGCAGAAAAGTAACAGTTCTTTGAAATTCAATTCAATGTCTGTTAACTTTACAAACAAGTTCATGTAGTTTTCTTGGCTGTAATACAGAAATAGTTTGGTACTACGTTTCCTCTGGGATATTTTGCCTACAATGCTGAATTGATGTTGCCCATACAAATACTAACCAGTCTGGGCCTTGCTTAATATCTAAGTCCAGCTAGATGCTGCCACCTGCTATCAACTTAATAAAAGTACAAGCTTATCAAACATTTTTTTCATTGATACTAATTATCCCCTTCTCATCGATTCAACTAAACCAGGAGTGGGGAACTATGGCCCTTTTATAACTTGTGGACTTCAACTCCCAGTCATAAAAGTTTCCCATCTCTGAACTAAACCAAGTCAGGGAAATAACAGCAACAGCAGAGCAATTTAAGGTACTGAACATTTCTGGGTATTTCTAAGATGCAAATAGATACAGTAACTCTTCTTATTCTTTCTTTTGATTAAATCTGAGATAAGCAGTTGACAAATCCTTGTCAGGTGTCTAAATCCAGCAATATTTCTGGATGACATCTACAGAGGTTCTAAGTCTAAACTTTCAGGCTTTCCCTAGATAAGCTACCAAGTTAATAATTTTAAAAAAAAAACAGTTGGATAAACTGTAAGAATTTCTTAGCTTCGTACTCAAATTATGCACATTTTTCCTATCTTAGCAGATTTAGTGTGGGAGGTTTACTCAGTTCTATTTGTTTTGGCCTTTAATCAACCACAGTGGATTCAGAGGATATGAGTTGCATTCACGATGGCTCTTTATCAAGTTACTTTTTGCTGAAGAAACAGAAAAACTTCATTAAAGTTTGAAATCTGACAGGGACATTCTGCTATCCTTGTGAACCAGAGGCGGGTTGCTGCCGATTCGGCGCGGATTCGGCCTGAACCGGTAGTAGCAGCGGCGGGAGGCTCCGCCCACCCGCTTCTGCACATGCACAGAAGCGTCCGCGCACATGCGTCCACGAGCGAACCAGTAGTAAAAATAATAGAAACCCACCACTGATGTGAACAATGGTGCAATAAGCAGACACCCCAATAAGCAAACACAAAAATAAAATCATATAATGTGTGAATCAGGATTTAGTACAAATCCTAGTGATCCAAAACAGCAGCTCTTCCTTTGGAAAAGCTTTACTGTTTGCTCCAAAGCATGAAAATTGCATTAAAGTACAATTCCCATTTAACAAATGTTAGTTAAATTTAGTTAAAAGTAAAAAAGAATTTTGCTCACTATTTTGATTCTTGTGAGGATGATTCCCTTAAAATGAAGTAGGGTACATAGGATTGAATAAAGAGGCATTTAAGATTCTTTGTAAAATAAGTGAAGAGTGACAAATATTACAAAATAATGAATAGATACCAAGAAATATCAATTGTTTCATATTCAACTGATGAGTTATTAATTTGACTAGAGGGATCATTATTTTCCTTCTAAGAATGATGCTTTGTCGCGAACACTGGCCACTTCCTTCATTTTCTTGTATCACTGATTTCTAAAAATTATCCTGTCTCTCTTTCTTCAGTAAGCATTTATAAAGAGCGTTGGTCTTTCTCTACATATTCAAATCCAGTACTATGGACAGGAGCATCACAGAAATGTCAGAATGATGAAATGTGCTGTGGGAAGTTATCATCCAGCCCTCTCCCAGAAAAAATGAAATATCCTAGGAAATATTGAAAAGGCAGAATATTTCTCTGGATGTGAAAAGAAAGAAACATGCTTTAAAAGACAGAAGAGTTGCCTGTAGCTTACTGCCCATCCCCACTTTGTCAATAGGCCATTGAGAAGGCCAGGCTAGCCCACTTTACATAATAAAGACTTCTCCACTGCAGCTGCAGGGGGAAGGGATATTGGAACGTTGCTCAAATTTCCACATGGCATCTGAGAACTCATCACAGCCTAGAGAGCCCTGCATGGCCCCATGGGAGTCTGACAACCAATCAGAATACATTTCTTACACAGGAAGAGGAAACAGAGAGGTGGGACTAAACAGGGTATAAAAAGCCTAGCAAGCCCCTCCTTCAGCCCTGCTCTTCTTCTTCACCAACATTGAAGCATGTGATCACCTTTTCTGTTCAGGGCTCAAGCCATGTGGCCCTGTCCAACAATAAACCATCTTTCCAAGCAGCCTCCATGTCTCCAGTGTCTTCTTCCCCACTTGGAGCTGAACCCAGAAGGACATTTCTTTCAACAATGCATCATGATGTCATAATGCAAGCTTCACATGAATATGGTTATATATGACATCATAATGCAACTACAAAAATTCACATTGGTATAATTTGTCATTTGATTCTTTACCTTCCTCTGCTGATATCCATTGTACAGACTATCTCAATGCATATTATAAAGCACAACTTTATGGAAAGTTCAAAGAAAAAGGTTTCTAATTTATGCTGATGACTTTTCCAAGGGAAAAACAAATTAATAATTAGAAACTAGTTCATTCCATTGCAGCCCCTAGCTCAGTTCT
This sequence comes from Thamnophis elegans, assembly GCF_009769535.1. Taxonomy (NCBI): domain Eukaryota; kingdom Metazoa; phylum Chordata; class Lepidosauria; order Squamata; family Natricidae; genus Thamnophis; species Thamnophis elegans. The sequence continues at coordinate 8,555,740 of NC_045550.1, forward strand.
TTGTTAATTTTTTTCCTGTTTTTTTGTAAATCATCCTATTCTTAGCCACCAATTAAAGAAAAACTGTTATAAGAACACAACTGTTTTTGAAATGTCAGTATCATGGAATCTTACATCGAGTCTTCATGTGTTTTAACCCAGATATCTGAAGGATGATGGAAAATATGCTGCAGGGGAAAAAAAGTTAAATGGATAGATTCAACAACAATTTGAGCATATTAAAATATTCCAGTTATGGAAAATTATAAAAAGACAATGTTTTAATCATACAGCTTGTCAAATTGCTATCGCGCATAATTTTAATTCACTAAAAAGAAGAAGTATTAACTTCAGAAAAAATTTAAAACAGTATAAAGCAGTAAGCAACTACTTTGTATTAGCTAGAATGAAGAATTTCCTGCAGCACATTATTTCCAGAAACAATGCTTGAAATAATTCAGGAAACAATGCTTAAAAGGAAATTGCTGAACTCAGCTACTGTATGTGTCTATCAACTTATTTCCTCTGTTCACCTTTGCCAAAACTCGGCCTCACAATATACATCATCCCGTGATCCATGCACAGCCGGAAAAGGTTTGTAATTTCATTCAGGCATTACTGAAAGCAGAATGTTCGCTGCCCATGTGAGCTTTCAAGTCAAGCTTCATCGGATTTCTGCCTGTACCCTGAGATGTACAGTTGTGCATGTGAGACTTTTTCCCCACTGTAAACCTTCAGGCCAAATGTTCAAATGTCTACAGGAAATTCCTATCATCTAAATGATGGCGTGGAAGAGCAATGTTTTGCTAGAGTGGTCACATGGTATAACAAATATGTGGCCAAAGGGAAATGGGGTGAATTCTCCCCCCCTCCAGCGATAGCGCGCCACTATGATTCACAAGAATGCCTCAAGGCCCCAGATAAGACAATGCATGTGAGCAGTTGCTTCCAGTTCTTATAATAACAACCACTTTTCTATAAAAGGGAAGCTTGGCTGGTAGAAAATTCACTGTATTTGCCTTTTGGTAAATGGTTGGTTTGTGATAACTATAATGCCCAACAATGCACTCTCAAAAATTCCAAATATATCAGGTTTGTCTATTCCCACCCTAATCTTTCCTCTCCCCCTCTTTCAAACACCAGTGCTGAGCAATTGTATTTTGTGATGTACAGCAAGAAACTATTAGGAAGAATGCTGGTGTACTGTCCAGTCCTATTCTAATCCCTGTTTTGCTTGAATCAATAAAGGTTATTTCTCATTTTGTGTAGATGATTCCCAGAATGCTGATTCAAGAGGACCTAGATTTCCAGGCTGAAGTCAGTAATTCAGGATGTTTTGATGCCAATCCTGGGAACATTATACAGCAGATAATAGATTAGCTGATTATATTTTTCAAGTGGCCAGGCAGACAAATAACACTTCCCTGTTGTGGTCTATTCGTAGACTGTAATTGATTCTCATGAATTGTAGTTCAATAGATTCCTTTTCATGACACCCTGCCCTATGCCCTCTGGAAAATGCAAATGAAATCAAATACAAATATACCTGTTTAGAGCAGGGCCTAAGATACTTCTGTATACTCTAAACAACTGAAGCAAAATTGAAATGAGCTAGGAATATCTATGAAACCTGTGCCAAACTAGTAAAATAAATATTAAAGCTATGGTAATTATTCTACTTCTTTTGGAACGCCGATGACAAGTTTGTTTCCTTTTGAACAGACCTACAATAATGAATGACATCAAGCTATTATCAAATTCTCTGAATTTTTATTTTTATAAGAGCCGAGGTGGTGCAGTGGTTAGGGTGAAGTACTGCAAGCCACTTCAGCTGACTGTTATCTGCAGTTCAGCGGTTCAAATCTCACCAGCTCAAGGTTGACTCAGCCTTCCATCCTTCCGAGGTGGGTAAAATGAGGACCTGGATTGTTGTTGGGGGCAATATGCTGACTCTGTAAACCGCTTAGAGAGGGCTGAAAGCCCTATGAAGCGGTATATAAGTCTAACTGCTATTGCTAAGTCTAACTGCTATTTCAATCTATGTATATCCCTATGAAAATTCTTCTGCATATATGTCCAATAAGTGTATGCTTTGTATGTAAAATGTCATTCAGTTTATATAATAATGATCAAGCTACTTAATACTTGCTGAATATCCCTTCAAGATCTGAAATTTTGAAATAAATATTTGTGTACCTGTGTATTTCATTTCCTGAACAGCAGCGCGGAAATAAAAGTATCTTTTAAAATATGCCAAACACCAGCAATGCATTAAACGGCTTTGAAATTTCATGAATTTAATGAGATTTCCAGCTTATGAATTTAATGACAAGCCACATGAAAACCAGAATGGTTTAGAAGAAAATCAAATGTTACACTTCAGGCAACTTAAACCTGGGCCAGAATATGATCTTCAAAGCAAGTGAATTATCTATATTTAATTATGCATTCTGCTTCTCAAGGTCAAATTGTAGAATTAGGATGTATTTGCATAGGAACAATCTGTACTCCTACTGGACTCTTGCGTCAAAGAAGAACAAAATGGACAGTCACTGTAGAGATAGAAAGTATCTTTTATATTTTAGATGGCCCCATATTAAAAAGCCACAATGCAGTGTTCTGCTTGCCTTGATCTAATCTCCTGGTCTAGCAAAAGTCCTTCTGACATATCGATTGAAGAGCATTCTAAAATATTATATTCAAATCCAAAATAAGGAATGCATAACCATGAGGACTCCTGTAACCTCTTGTCCATGGTCTATTGTTCAAGTATTTCCCATTGTAAATCTGTGCAGTAATAACTTCTTAGTTCATCAGATGTGTAATATTTGTTTGTTTTGTTTCTAAATACAATATATCTAGGAGCAGGAGACTTTTAATTAAACATTTTAGGACATAGATGATTTGCATTTTAATCAATATGTCAATGGGAAGACTAAATTAATGCCAGGATAGCAATTATGTGTTTTTTCTAACTCCTTAAATCAAGGGTCCCCAACCCAATAGCAGTTAGACTTATATACCGCTTCATAGGGCTTTCAGCCCTCTCTAAGCGGTTTACAGAGTCAGCATATTGCCCCCAACAACAATCTAGGTCCTCATTTCACCCACCTCGGAAGGATGGAAGGCTGAGTCAACCCTGAGCCAGTGAGATTTGAACAGCCGAACTGCAGAACTGCAGTCAGCTGAAGTAGCCTACAGTGCTGCATTTAACCACTGTGCCACCTCGGACCAGCTAACAAGCAAAGCCCCATGTGTGGGATGCAATCAGCACATGAAACTATACCCCCTCCAGTCCATGAAAAAACCTTTCTCCATGGAACCGGTCCCTGGTGCCCAAAAGGTTGGGGGCCTGTATCTTACACCAATCCTGTTCTAGATGGGGAAAAAAGATAAGGGCCTAAATACTTGGTTCTTGAATTTATTTGCATATTTCCTGATTTTCCAATAAGGGGATATGACTACCAATACAAAGGAAAGGAACTGCTTTTTTTAGTATAGCTTTTAACTAGAATATGTGGCTATTATTCAGATAATAGATGCACCTGTACTATTTTGATTAACATAAACTCACCTGAGTATCTATTTTTATTAGTGCAATATCTGCTTTCTCATCGACATCTTTAATTTTAGCATCATACGTCACGCCATTCTTCAGTTCCACTTTCACTCTGTTCTTATTGGTAACCACATGAGCATTTGTAACAATCAGTCCATCTTCAGAAACAATGAATCCCGAGCCACTGGCAGCAGGGACTTCCCTTTTTGTAAAAGGCAATCTAAAAGACAACCCCAATATCAAAAAGTAAATTAATTTCTGAAATAGCAATAGCAGTTAGACTTATATACCGCTTCATAGGGCTTTCAGCCCTCTCTAAGTGGTTTACAGAATCAGCATATTGCCCCCAACAACAATCCGGGTCCTCATTTTACCCACCTCGGAAGGATGGAAGGCTGAGTCAACCTTGAGATTTGAACAGCCGAACTGCAGAACTGCAGTCAGCTGATGTAGCCTGCAGTGCTGCATTTAACCACTGCGCCACCTCGGCTCTAAATAACAACATCCGTATGAATCTTTGATATTCTGCCAATTTCTGACATTATTTATATATTCAGCATCTTCAAAACGCACAGATCACTATGTCGCAAAGGTGCTTTTTCAAAAGGAAACTGCTTGGTTTTTCCTTGAAGACATTTTGCTTCTCATCTAAGAAGCTTCTTTAATTCTTCAGTTCAAAAGCATCTTTGAGACAACCATGACCTGGATGACTGAGAATCTCCATAGATACAGATCAGTACATTTTTACAAAAGGTGAAACAGTATTTAAGAGCATCATAAAATGTTAATTCAAAATAGTTATTTTTAAAATCCATATAATCAGCAGGACTAGCAATGCAGCTTGCAGATCTTGTTTACCTGCGAAACAATTCTATATGAACCACAGCGGGTGCTATCTTCTCCACCACATCTGCGATAAAATTGTATTTATACCGTAAACTGTTGGGATCTTCCTGACCTAGAGAGAAAGAAAGACAGAAAAACATTTGTCATAAAGCATCATCGTGACCTAAAGAAAGGCACACAAAATTACTAATTGCCCATAATAAAGGGAAGAAAAAAATTAATTTCTAAGAAACTGATTAGAAAAAGTAGGAAGATTATTAAAAACAATTGTAGTAACATTCATGAGAAAAAGTACCATATACCAAGTACCATTGCCTCCAATAGACCGATCAGATCCCACAAATTAGGCCTCCTCCGAATTCCATCCGCCGGCCAATGCCGACTGGCGACTACCCGGAGGAGAGCCTTCTCTGTGGCTGCTCCGACCCTCTGGAACGAGCTCCCCGTGGAGATTCAAACCCTCACCACCCTCCAGGCCTTCCGCAAAGCCCTTAAAACCTGGCTGTTCCGACAGGCCTGGGGCTAAAGAGCTTTTGCCCCCCTCCTCGAATGGTATGGTTGTTGTGTTTTAAAATGTGTATTGTTATGTTCGTCTTTTTATCCCCTGTTTGTACCCCCTTCCCTGACCGAATTGTGAGCTGCCCTGAGTCCCCTTCGGGGAAAAGGGTGGCATATAAATGAAATAAATCCTAAATCCTAAATATAGCAGACAGAATAGATTTAGGTTCCTGTTCAAAACTTACTTGCCCAAACAAACATGTGAGTTTATGATAAAGAGAGATTTCATATTAAGGAAAAGTTGTTTGCTTTATAAATTAACTCTTGGTAGATCATAAATGTCACTCTTTTTTAAAATGTACTTTAAAGTTTGGCTATGCAGGTAGCCTTTGACTTACAACCATTCATCTGGCAAGGATTTGAAGTTATAATGGTGCTGAAAAAAGTGACTTACAAATTGTCCTCACACTTATGACCGTCACAGCATCCCCACAGCCACGATTAAAATGTAAACACCACCACATACTTATGACAGTTGTGATATTCTGGGATCATGGGATCACCATTTGTGACCTTTTCAGTCAGCTTCTGACAAGCAAAGTCAATGGGGATAAGTCAAAGTTAACCCTAACAACTGCAGTGATTCATTTAACAATCATGTCAAAAAAAGGTTGTAAAATTGGCACAACTCGTTTAACCACCACCTGGTTTAACAACAGAAATTATGGTCTCAACTATATTTGCAAGTCATGGACTGCCTGTATAAACATTACATACGAATTAAGTGCTTCTCCATGCATAGAGCCAAGGTGGCGCAGTGGTTAGGGTGCAGTACTGCAGGCCATTTCAGCTGACTGTTATCTGCAGTTCGGCGGTTCAAATCTCACCAGCTCAAGGTTGACTCAGCCTTCCATCCTTCCGAAGTGGGTGAAATGAGGACCCAGACTGTGGGGGCGATATGCTGACTCTGTAAACCGCTTAGAGAGGGCTGAAAGCCCTATGAAGCGGTATATAAGTCTAACTGCTATTGCTATTGCTATCATCCTCATCTTCTACCCAGTAATAATGGTAGTATGGAGGCCATTTATCAGGACTGTGCTACTTAGTGTAATATGCAGCAAAGGCATCTCAGTTTACAACAGCTCCTTATTAGTATAACATTAAAATATATTTTATTCCTCCTATTGGGTGACTGGAATGGAGTGATAGACACTAAGAAAGATAAGAAGATTTCCCGCCTAAATACCAAGATGCGAGCAAAGTTACCCAAATCTTTCTTTGACATTATGGATGATTTTGAATTGAGAGATATTTGGCGAGAAAGAAATGCAGAGGAATGTGACTTCACTTTCTTCTCGGACAGGCATCAATCCCTCTCAAGGATTGATTTTATTCTAACCACTAATGATTTGCTTTCTAGGGTCAAGAAAACAAAGATTGCAGCTAGGATCCTTTCGGACCATAACCCAGTTTGGATGGAGTTGGGAAGGGTAGTGCAGGCAAGAAGGTCTTGGAGATTGAATGAAAACTTATTTAGATATGAAAAGTACATTAATGATTGTAAAAAATTACTATCTGAATATTTTGTTTTGAATATGAATAAGGGTACATCTATGGAATTTGTATGGGACGCAAGCAAAGCGTATATGAGAGGAGTTTTGATGAATATAAATAAAACACATAGAAATAAGCAAGGGTTAAAACGAACAGAACTGGAAGAGGAAATTAAGAGAAAAGAGCTGGAGTTAACAATGAACCCAGATGATACAAAGGTTAAGGAAGCTATTAACATATTAAAATCTCAATTTGACATGTTGACCTCTGACCAGGTGGCTACTAATCTATTATATGCAAAACACAATACTTTTTGTAATGCAAACAAGCCTGGCAGATGGTTAGCTTATCAGATTAGGAAAAAAAGGAAAACGCGAAATATATCTAAACTGATTTACAGAGGGAAGGAGGTGTTTCAACAGGAAGAGATTCAAAAGGCTTTCTGGGAATTTTTTACAGAACTGTATAAAGGGGATAAAATTAATGGTTTAGACATAGACAAATATTTAGACAAAGAGAAAATACCTTCAGTTAGAGAAGAACACAGGCAAAAATTGAATCAACCAATAACCTCGGGGGAAATCCTGCAGGTAATTAAGCAATTAAAGTCAGGGAAAGCACCAGGTACAGATGGCTTGACAGCGGTTTACTATAAAAACTTACAGTTAGAAATGGTAGAACCTCTTAGAGAATTATTTAATATGATTCAAACGGAAGGTAAAGTCCCTCCATCTTGGAAGACAGCGTTTATATCTTTGATACCCAAAGAAGATCAAGATATTACTCAACCCAAAAATTATAGACCTATTTCATTACTGAATGTAGATTATAAATTTTTTACTAAAATATTAGCAAATAGGTTAATGTTGGTCACTCAACAATTGATACATACGGACCAAACAGGTTTTATACAAGGGAGACAGATGAAAAGTAATGTTAGATTAATTATTAATGCATTAGAATATTTGGGAAAGAACAACCAGATCCCTGCTGCGTTTATATTTTTGGATGCTGAGAAGGCCTTTGATCGAGTTAACTGGCAATTTCTGTTGAAGATACTGCAAAAAATGCAGATAGGAGATAATTTTTTACAGTCAATTAAAGCAATATACCAACAGCAAACAGCACAAATCATAGTCAATGGAAGTCTAACAGACTCTTTTCAAATTGGAAAAGGTACAAGACAGGGCTGTCCTTTGTCCCCATTATTGTTTATTATAACTTTGGAAGTATTGTTGAATAAAATACGGGGCTTGGATGGTTTAAAAGGGATCAAGATTAGGCAGCAAGAATATAGAGTCCGTGCCTTTGCGGATGATTTGGTCATAATATTGGAACAACCGCAGGAATCCAGTATGGTTTTAATGAATATGATTAATCAATATGGTCAAGTGTCGGGCTTTAAAATAAACTTAGGAAAAACCAAAATATTAGCTATAAATATGAATATTAAACAAAAGGAAGAATTAGGAGTGATGCTAGGATGTGAGGTAGTTAAAAAAGTCAAATATCTTGGAGTTAACATTTTAACTTCAAATGGGAAATTATATAAGCATAATTATGAACCACTTTGGCATAGCATACAGACAGAGATGAAAAAATGGGAGAAATTGCACCTATCTTTGCTGGGTAGGATAGCGGCAGTGAAAATGAACATTCTACCAAAATTTTTATTTCTCTTCCAAATGTTACCTATACTAAAAAAAGATGCGAACCTTTTAGAATGGCAGAAGGGTATCAACAAATTTGTGTGGGCAGGAAAGAAGCCGAGGGTAAAGATGAAAATAATGCAAGATGTACGTGAGAGAGGAGGATTGAAACTACCTAATTTAAAACTATATTATGATGCAGTGGCATTATCTGTAATTAGTGATTGGATTCACTTAACCAATGATAGAATATTGAACATTGAGGGACACGATCTGCTATTTGGTTGGCATGCTTACCTGTTATTTAACAAAAAATTGGATAAGAACTTTAAAAGTCATATTTTAAGAAATGCTTTATTGCGGGTCTGGAAGAAATACCAATATAAATTAAATGACAAGATACCCATGTGGGCAATTCCTAGACACGCAATTGAAAATATGAATACAGCGCAAAAACAGGACAGAATTACCTACAGACAGCTTCTTACCTCGGAAAGGGGGGTATTACAATTAAAATCTTTAGAGGTATTAAAAGAGGAGAAGGTAGTTCAAACATGGTTCCAGTATGGGCAATTACAGGCTAGGTGGAAAATAGATCAAAAAACTGGTTTTATTCAAGTTGAGGATAATCTGTTTAAACAAATAAGAGATCAAAGCTTAATGCATATAAAGAGGATATATAATGTATTAATACAGATGGATTCGGAAACAGAATTAGTTAAAGATTGTATGATAAAATGGGCTCAAAATATTGAGGAACCAATAATGTTGGATACATGGGAAAGAATTTGGGTAAGAAATGTGAAATTTACACAAGCTCAAAATCTGAGAGAAAATTTTTACAAGATGTTCTATAGATGGCATTTAGATCCTAAAAAGTTGGCTTCTATGTATCCGAATGTACAGCCTAAATGTTGGAGGTGTGGTTCTCTCGATGCTACATATTATCATATATGGTGGACCTGCCAAAAGGTTAAGGCATTTTGGATAAAAATATGGTGGGTCATGCAAAATGTTTTTAAAAGAAGGATAAAGTTTAGTCCTCAGTTATTTTTACTAGGTATATGTACTGACTTTACAGTGGTAGAGACCAATTTGATTCTGCACCTGATAACTGCAGCAAGACTGTTGGTGGCGCAATATTGGAAGAAGGAAGACTTGCCTACAATCCAAGAATGGACATTGAAAGTAACAAACTTAGCTGAAATGGCTAAAATATCGGCATATCTCAAAGATCATTCAAATGAGAGATATAAACGAGACTGGAAAAAATGGATTGACTATATACAAAATAAATACGGGACTAAGAAATTCCAGTTAGCCTATGCTTAAGATCAGAAATGATTTAAACTGTTAAAAGTCAGTTCAGTAAGAAGAAGCTAAGGTCAATGTAGAATGTCATTAATTTCTTTATTTCTTTTTTCTCAATAGATTTTAGACTGTGTTAGTTAAAAATCCATACCGGGTACGGGTTCTGGGAAGTCGGGGGGGGAAGGAGGAGGCGGGGTGGGGGGTGGAGGGAGGGAGGGGTACACACAACAAAAAAAAATTGTACTTCAATGTCTTGATGATTGACAAATGATGACATATTTGTGGTTTTTTTTTTAAAGAAAAATAAAAAAGTTCTGTTTTAAAAATATATATATATATATATATTTTATTCCTCCTGATCATTGAGCATGGTTTGCAAGAGTATGCAAACTATTTAAGTTCAAATATTTTGAGTGCGAAATAAGATACTTTTAACTTGAAATTATTTTCACTGGAAGCACCCTGACACTATTTCCATTTTACTGGAAGCATTTTGAACTTGAAATACTTCCAGTAAGATTAAAAAGAGCCAATCTGGTCCGCTTTGAATTTGAAATGTTTAGCAATCCTACATGAATCTTACAAATTGGCTTCCTTAACAAGGCATTTGTGATTACATTTCTGTCCACTCTCTCCCTTGAACGAAATTGGGAGAGAAACAGTATGTCTTATTGCTGCAGATACAAGGGGCAGTAACTGTTTCTTCTGCCTCTCAAATTGCTTATTGTATTTTCTTAATTTCTCAGTCGACTCCACATGTTGAGACTATAGGAAACCTGGAGACAGTCAGAAACAGGCAATTCTGCTGCCAAATTTGAGTGATTTCCAAAGATTTTCCACATATTTGAAAATTTAGTTTTAAGGTCTTCTTTCTAGCATGACAAAGGCATAAAGTTATCATAGGAAAAAACAACAATAGTATTAAAACTGAAAAGAAACAACAGAAAAAACTACAGATAACATCAAATGGTCTTTCCCGTGTTAGATCTCTTAAAGCAATCCAATGGCTTCAATAAATTAAATGGTTATCCTCAATAACTTGAAGGGGGGAAAAAGATCCTTCTTTAGAACTATACCAGTGGTGGGTTTCAAAAATTGTTCGAACCTACTCTGTGGGTGTGGCCTCCTTTGTGGGAATGGCTTGCCACCCATGTGACCGGATGGGAGTGGCTTGCCGCCCATGTGACCGGATATGAAGATGCCAACGACACTTGTCAGAACCACGCAAAAATGTTCGATGCACAAAATCCCCCCCCCCCAAAATCCTCACATTTTCAAATCTCTGTTAAAGTATGCATATTATTTAAGCATATCTTTGAATATGCTTATCGCCATGATTTATGAAGACTATATGTTTCATAATAAGCTTCTGAATAAAGTCTCAGAGACATGTTTGGTTTCAGTTTTTTGCTGTAAATCCCATTTTTCATTATGCAATAAATACATGTCAACCCTAGGTTATTTAATCTTTTGACTCAGTGGTGGGTTTCAAAAATTGTTCGAACCTACTCTGTGGGTGTGGCCTCCTTTGTGGGAGTGGCTTGCCACCCATGTGACTGGATGGGTGTGGCTTGCCACCCATGTGACCGGATATGAAGATGCCGACGACACTTGTCAGAACCACCTTAAATTACCTCACACCCAGCACTGGCATGCATAAGAATAGGATGTAAACTTGTTTTTTAAAAGGCATCTTTGGTTTGCATTAAAACAACTTCAACACACGCAATGTTCTGATTGCACCACAAACGCAGTAGTCATCCTTACCTTTCACAGAGGCACTGAGTTTTATAAATATGAGCATGACAGTGTAGAATAATCATATACTGATTTCCTTGTTCTATTACTGTGCTGCCAAATCCAATCTATAAATTTAATGTGTAAGTGACTGAATGCCTTCATAGCCGGCACATGTAAGAACCCTCCTAGTCTTTGAAAAAAACGTAAAATCTCTTTGATGGTATTAATGTTGATGTTGTGTGTAAGCATCCAAGTAATGTTGGTAATCAGATCCTTGTCATTTAATTTTCATAACATTCCGAAGGACCAGTATCTAGGCATAAAAGTTCAGTCACAGCTGCTGTAGAAGATAATTAACAAAAAATGTCAACATCCAAAAGCAGCCAACATAGAAGAAAACCTACCAAATTCTACAAGGCCAACATTCCTTGCAGCATATAGAGAAAGAGCAGAATGCTTTGATAATGAAAGCTTCATTAATTCTTTTTCTATTTTTCCTTAATTGGAACCCACAAAATGTCAGGCCTGCATTTATATTCCTTTTAGAATTTTAGCCTGCCACACTTTCTCTTATTTCATTCTGCTGTTTCTTTAAGTATAGTCAATGGGAGGGGGGAATAGACAGGAGTGAGATGTTGGAATGTATTGTTTTCATTCTTTGCTAGAAGCCAAGGTCATCCTTTGTCTCCGGACTTTCACACCTGACTAGAAGAAGCTGGGCGTGGATACCAGCGTGGAAGAAGAAGATTGGACCATGTAATGGATTGTGGGTGTGGGGACAAGGTCATGAACTTTTAACTGGGTGGAATTTCTGATGTAATTTCCAGTATTGGGATTAACACATATGTGCCTAAGATGTCTGTCATATTAAATTGGAACAAAAAGGATTGTTTTGTCTTTTGTCTTCCAAACCTGAACACCTGGACAGAAGCAGTTAGGCATGAATACCAGCGTGGAAGAAGAAGATTGGAACATGTGATGGACTGTGGGTGAGGGGGCAAGATCATGAACTTTTAACTGGGTGGGATTCTGATGTAACTTCCAGAGTCGGAATCGCATAGCTCTATGCCAACATGCCTGCTTTATTAAATTGGAACTTTAAGCATAGTTTTGCCTTCGACTCCGATTTAATTTTACATAGTAAAGTTCATGATCTTGTCCCCACACCCACAATCCATCACATGGTCCAATCTTCTTCTTCCACGCTGGTATCTGTGCCCAGCCAGGTGTGAAAGTCCGGAGACAAAGGATAACCTTGGCTTCTAGCAAAGAATGAAAACAATACATTCCACAATCTCACTCCTGTCTATTCCCCCCTCCCATTGACTATACTTAAAGAAACAGCATAATGAAATAAGAGAAAGTGTGGCAGACCAAAATTCTAAAAGGAATATAAATGCAGGCCTGACACAAAAATTATTTAAAATATTAAAATATAATGGGACTGGGTGTTTATTAATATTATTTATTGGGTTAGGGATATATTTTTTTTTCTTTTTGTCTTCACTGTGCGTTGTATTGTGTTGGGGGTGAGGAAGCTCAACCAATCTCATTGTACATATGTTGTGCACTGACAATAAATAATTATTATTATTCACAAGCGGCGAGTTCTCCTACCAGTAAATCCCACAGCTGGGCCAGATCCAGTAGAACAATGTCTCTCATTTCACATAAAGGATATTTGCATGAGAACCTAATACTCGTTTAGGAGATTATCCAAACAGTAGCCAACACAACACAGGGAGTCCTCGACTTAACAACAATCTGTTTAGTGACTGTCATGTCATGGGGATCAAAATTCAGATGCTTGGCAACTGAGTCATAGTTATGATGGTTGCAGCGTCCCAGGATCATATGGTCATCTTTTGCGACCTTCTGACAAGCAAAGTCAATGGGGAAACCAGATTCACTTACTAACTTAATTATAGTGATTCATTTAACAATTGTGGCAAAACCAACTCAACAAATGTCTTGCTTAGCAACCAAACTTTTGCAGCACAATGTCTGCCACTCTGAAAAGAGATAGCAAATAACAGTCTTATCAAAATCTAAGCAAGCACCTGCCCTGTGTTTAAACTGCCACAGTCTACTGCAAAGGTGTCCCACCTTGGTAACTTTAAGACTTATAGACTTCCTCATGCTGACTAGGGAATTGTGGAGTTGAAGTCCACAAGTCTTAAAGTTGCCAAGGTTGAACACTCTTGCTCTAAGTATAATAATGAGGAACCTCCAAGTCATCTACTCCAGGTGGCAGCATTCCAGGGGTGGGTTTCAAAAATTGTTCGAACCTACTCTGTGGGTGTGGCCTCCTTTGTGGGAGTGGCTTGCCGCCCATATGACCGGATGGGAGTGGCTTGCCGCCCATATGACCGGATATGAAGATGCCGACGACACTTGTCAGAACCACCTTAAATTACCTCACACACAGCACTGGCATGCATAAGAATATGATGTCAACTTGTTTTTTAAAAGGCATCTTTGGTTTGCGTTAAAACAACTTCAACACACGCAATGTTCTGATTGCACCACAAACGCAGAAGTCATCTTTACCTTTCACAGAGGCACTGAGTTTTATAAATATGAGCATGATAGTGTAGAATAATCATATCCAAGGACCAGTGGTGGGTTTCAAAAAAATGTGGAACCTCTTCTGTAGGTGTGGCCTGCTTTCCGGGTCCACTGGTGGAGCCTCTTCTAACCAGTTCGGTAGATTTGACGAACCGATTCTACCGAATAGGTGCAAACTGGTAGGAATCCACCTCTGCAGCATTCCATTAGAACCACTAGAATCATTCTTCAAGCACCTTCTCTACCTCTTCCTCACTTCATTGACATCAGTTTGACAGACATAATATCCCTCTTCATAGATCTTCAGAGCAATCTCAAAAATGTAAAGCCATAATTGAAGACCCTCTCAGGAAGACACCTGATATTTTGCACTGTTGTCAGAATTGCTGTCAAGTACGATATATGAGGAGGATTCAGATACAGAGGGTCAGGAGCAAACTGAAGATAGTTTCATAGTTATTTTTTCAGCCTTTCTATCTATGACGGAAAATTCAATTTCTTATAAAATAATACAATTTATTTCCCCCCACACATTATTTTTGTCAGAATCGTTTGACTGATCCAGATTCCTCTATACGATAATTGAAGAGGGCAGTGTGATTCTGACTTGATACAAAAGATAAGGAGCCAATCCTCTCCTCTCATTCATTCAGATTAATTCTACCTAAAATCAATTTCTTAGTTTCACCACACATAGATTTTTGCAAGCTGAAAAACGTAAGAGGAAAAATTACAGATTGTTGGTAACAGAAAAAAAAAGATAATCAGTAAATCAAAATTTACTATTGATGTTTTACAAGCAAATTGTCCACTTCTCTTTGGATATTAATACTTTAAGTCCAATGTTATATAGAGAACACATATATTTAAACTAGCAGACATGTGTGTGTATGTGCATGAAACATTGAAATACAACTACAAATCAAGTATAATCAGCTATGTACAATTAAAACTTAAATATTTAGTACCGTGAACTGTGCAGATAGCAATCTGTTCTGACTCTCTCCTCCATCCAGTAACGAAAGCCGAGACAAGCGTAAAATAGAATGTCCTTTAATAACAAGACCAGACTCTTGGTGGCTGAAAGCCAAATAAACAGATAAGGACTTTGGCAGCAAGTCCAACAAACCTTGGCAGCAATTCAGACTAACTCTGGCAGCAATCCAGCCCGCCAAGTTCATTTCTCTTTAGTCCAAGTGTTGACTTCTGCAAGAAGGGCGTGGCACAAGCAGTCTCTTTTATAGTCTGGAGAGGAGCTTAATGACCATCAGCTGAGTGTAATTACCTCCTGTAATTACATAGTTGTTCTTGACGCTGAGTAGCCCTTCGATGGCATGCATCCCGGAACAACTCACTGTTGGTTTCTGGATCACTCTCTCTGGTCTCCTCCCCACTGATCCAAGGCTCAGGCACCACCTGGTGGCCAACCAGTCTCTCTGCGCCCTGCTCGGAGTTGGAACCCTGTCCAGGGTCCTCCACATCCTCCAAGGTCGACTCATAGGGCCCCTCGCTGTCGGAGTCTGGTGGCAGCTCCAACGGCTTCTGCTGTGCCGGGCCACAACAGCAATCATACTGTATGACCATACTGTATGACTTGACCGAGGTGGCGCAGTGGTTAGGGTGCAGTACTGCAGGCTACTTCAGCTGACTGCTATCTGCAGTTCCGCGGTTCAAATCTCACCGGCTCAAGGTTGACTCAGCCTTCCATCCTTCCGAGGTGGGTGAAATGAGGACCCAGACTGTGGGGGCAATATGCTGACTCTGTAAACTGCTTAGAGAGGGCTGAAAGCCCTATGAAGCGGTATATAAGTCTAACTGCTATTGCTATTGCCATATATTTCCTATTTACCATTTCCTTATTTAGGTTTATATTAGATATAGATATATTTTGGGCCTCTTATACAAGATGGTCAACAAATGTTAATCGCCAGTATCTTGAATTCCAAATAATTATTACAGATTCCCTCCATCATGATCTCAAATCAAATGAAAAAGTAGTATCATGAACTATGACAATTTAGCCTGAATATGTCAGCATTTAATAGTTTCCAATAACAGAATGAGCAATGATTTAATTGCATTCAATCTAAACACAATTTTATCATAAATATAAGGGCGCTAGAGAGACTTAAACTGATACATATACCAAGAAAACCACTTATGTAAACAGGAAAAATCCCTTGCATAGGATTACTTGTATGTATCAATATGGGGAGGGGGGGTGGCCCTACTAATAGCATTAAAGAGAAAGGCTGACGAAGAAGCTTGGCAGCAACTGATCATGGCCGCAAGAGCAAATGATTCAGCAACCTTCTGGAGATTAGTTGCAGCAGGTGTTACAATTGCTTGAAAAGTTGTTCAGTTTTTATTGTTGCTATTTTATCTTTGGGGCTACTTAATGTGTTTCTCTTTTGTTCTCCTTATTTAAATAGCTTTTTTTTAACCTGGTGAGCAGGGTACTTTTCTGATTTGTGGTATACATTATAACGAAGCTTCCCTTTTTGTGGTTTTGAATAACTCTCAAAGTATTCCAGAGAGATTTTACTCTCTTAATTTCTCATGCAACTTCCTTTTTGCCAATTCCCTTATTTTTAGAGAAGTTCCCTCTTTTGAAATATAATGGCTTGAATTACCCGTGACCCGTCAAAACAGTGATCGTCAAAATAGTGCCGACAAAATAGCGCCGACAACGCCGCGGCATCATTAGCGCGCCACAACTTCGCGTCAATATGAGCGCGCCGACGAAACCGCGATGAAGGAAAAGTAGAAAGAAAGAAAGAAATTCCCCAAGAGCAGCATCCAGGAATGTGAATATATCTGAAAGTATCTCACCCATTTCACCTTCTCTCTAGCAAAGCAACTTTTTTGTATTCAGAGTTTTGTAGCTATATTCATTGGATCAGCTGGAGCTAAGGGTTGAATGCTTAGAATATAAATCTACATAAAACAACATGCAGAATACTATTGAAAATTAAAAGCCTGATATATTTTGAAATACAAATTAAGCCTACGCTGAGAGCAGGGCAAAAGAAATGGAAAAGGAAATCAGGCGACTCTGATCCGATGGATCTCTTTTTCTGCTAAGCATTTCTTTCCCATTTAACTTGTCCTTTGTTCTGCCCCTATTAAGTGTTGTGATGTTTCTGATTTGTACATAAGACTCTCTCCACGCCTTAAAGATTTAGCTACCGGCGTTTTAAACATGTGCACGCGATTGTGTCGGCGCGCACATGTCGGCGCGCTGTCGCATAACGATTAGCGGATAAGACCGCATGGATTTGACCCCCGCGGTTCTGTTGGTGCGGAAAAGGCTTTCACGCATTTATCGGTGAACCTGAATTACTTGCTATTTTTAATTAATATATATGTATTTATTTTTGTATAAATCAGGTGAATAATTATCTAGTCCTTCAGTCAGTTCAACAATACTCATGCTGTGTTTTGTCTAGATGAGGACTGTGAAGCCCCCAGCCCGCATCACATGTTGGCCATGCCCATGCCCGGTTTAGTGGGGGGGAGTCCCGATACATCATGTGAGATCGCCATGACGATGTGAGTTTGACACCCCTGGTCTAGATTGTTAGCTAGAGTGAAATCTCTGTTCTAGACCACCACTATTTATGACATTTAGAAATATCACCTATTCTTCGTTGCCAGAACATGAATTGCTATAATTAATGTAAAGAAAATTAAGTTACTCATTACTCCCTCACTTTAGAAGTCTGTTTTTTTTAATTTCTATATGTACCTATGTACCTCACAAAATTCCATGTTTTTATGGATTCTAGCTGTTACAACTAAAGAGGAAACTTTATAATTGCTATAGTACATGAATCATTTGATTACAAAGATATGGCAATTTTCTCGCATCCACAATTAAAAAGTTCTGAAGCTGAATAAAACAAACCATTCTATTTTGGATTAATATGTTGAGGATTAGATTGCTGCCTCTTTTCTTTTCTGTTGCTTGTTTTTAAAATATATTGTTCTGCATTATATTTTGCAAGAAAGGGCACCATACACTGATTTTAAAAATTCAAAAAGTGCAATGTTCTAAAAGTGTTCTTTTTAAAATGTTTATCATTCTGATGTTCTCTTTTCACTTCAGTATTTCTTACCCATCTGATCTTCTCTTATGACTTGTTTCACGTCATATGAAAAAAACACATACTTTTCTTCCCATTCTATAATTCCACTTAAGACATTTTAACGGATGAGCTAGTAGAATCTGAATAAGAAATTCAGAGTTTCTAGTCTCATTTCCGGCTAGACTAGTTCTTTTAAATATTTATTTTTTACAAAATAGACGATGAAGTCATAATGTTGGTTCCATAAATTCTCATACAGGAATAGCTTGGTTTTAAACAGGAAACCATCTCCTTGCTAAATTGCAACCACAGTCCATGATGTATGAAACAGCCAACTATCTTCATGATTATAAAGACACAAACTGCTTTAGTGAGAAATATTGTAGGTTATTTCTAGGTGATGATGTGAAATATCACATTATTAACTAGAAATAAGCTATTTCTCACTAAGAAAGGGAGTCAAGATAGGTGTAGGCAATACTGTATAGTTCTAGAAGCCATTCTCAGTGGAAGGTAACCACATGTTTTCCAACTTCCCTCAAAGTGCTAATGATAAAGCTGCCAGAAAGTTGCATTAGAAGTAGAAGTATTTTCAAAACATTTACTGATCTTCAGAATCAACTAAGAATAAAGCTTTCTAATGAGACGGCAAGAAAAATAAATCGGATAAATCTAGAGCATGGCTGTCAAAAGTCCTGGTCTACGGGAAAATACATCATGCGCTGGCCACACTCATGGCCGGTTTACCGAAGGGGGGAAAAGTCCCGATACACCATGTAACACTGCCGTAACATGAGTTTGACACCCCTGTTCTAGAGTCAAAACAGAGGTGGGTTCCTACCAGTTTGCACCTATTCGGTAGAACAGGTTCGTCAAATCTACCGAACCAATTAGAAGAGGTTCCACCAGTGGACCACACCTACAGAAGAGGTTCCAAAATTTTTTGAAACCCACCACTGGTCCTTGGATATGATTATTCTACACTATCATGCTCATATTTATAAAACTCAGTGCCTCTGTGAATGGTAAGGATGACTACTGCGTTTGTGGTGCAATCAGAACATTGCGTGTGTTGAAGTTGTTTTAACGCAAACCAAAGATGCCTTTTAAAAAACAAGTTTACATCATATTCTTATGCATGCCAGTGCTGTGTATGAGGTAATTTAAGGTGGTTCTGACAAGTGTCGTCGGCATCTTCATATCTGGTCACATAGGCGGCAAGCCACTCCCATCCGGTCACATGGGCAGCAAGCCACTCCCACAAAGGAGGCCACACCCACAAAGGAGGTTCGAACAATTTTTGAAACCCACCACTGAGTCAAAAGATTAAATAACCTAGGGTTGACATGTATTTATCGCATAACGAAAAATGGGATTTACAGCAAATAACTTTGAAACCAAACATGTCTCTGAGACTTTATTCAGAAGCTTATTATGAAACATATAGTCTTCATAAATCATGGTGATAAGCATATTCAAAGATATGAATAAATAATCATATTATTTATTATGATTATTTAAATAATATGCATACTTTAACAGAGATTTGGAAATGATGTGAGGATTTGGAGGGGGGGGGAATTTTGTGCACCGAAATTTTTTGCCTGCACCGAACGGCAGTAATGCCGGCAGCAGCCCACCAATGATTTGTACCTATCAATTAAAATGAACACATAATCAGTACAAACTGATTTGTAAGTGTCTGGATAATATAAAACATGGTAATAAAGTAACAAATCCCTTAAATATTATAACAAAATGGTGCTTTATTGTTTTGGCATTTATTTACATTTTGGGGGCTTTATTTAAATTTTTGACATTTATCTCTTAGAAAACAGGATGCAACCATTTCAATTCAGTAAGTGGCCATTTGATAAGCCTTAACAGTCAGCACATTAGACATTCTTGTTGTGTGAATACAAAGAACCAGTTGTCTGTAGGGATTTTCAATGAATAAAAAGGCTGCTGTTCTAAGTACCTCAAATATTAATTTTTTTCCTTCCATTCAATCATGTCTTGGAGACTGCCTGGACAAGTCCCTGAAATTTACTTGGCAAAGTTTTTCAGAAGTGGTTTTCCTAGAATTGAAAGAAAGTCACTAATCCAAGTTCTCCCAGCTGGCTGAGGGGGGGGGGGGGGAAGACAAGAACCCACAATGTCTTAATCACTATGCAAACTGATTTGCAAAACGCTACAAATGTAATGGCAAATGAAATTCTCATAAATTAAATATAAATTAAACTTTGTTAATTGTAGAAGGTCAAATGTCAAAACAATAGTTCCTAGCAAACTAAATTTAAATATTTTATTGCTTTAAACAGAAGTTTTCAAACTGTGGGTTGAAACCACCCACAATTTAGGAGGCAATGCAATTATTTAAAAAAAAAATCAGTACTGCACAAGCAGAATGACAGCCTCGGTCAAACCTTAATCCAAGCACCAGTCTTCACTTTGCCTGCACAAATATCAGTGCAAAGTTACAGCATGCAAAATCAAAAGAATTTACAATACTTCAATATAAATATAAGTTTCAATATAAGTTGAAAATGTAATTTATAACATATAAATTGCATATTTACTTTTTGCACAATCCTAATTCTCCCCCATCCCAAAACCATTATATTTTGGTCACTTGAGGAGACATTACACAAATTCATTTATTATCCGTAGTATCATCACAATACTACAAAGTTTGGGAAATCCTGGTTCAAACCATCATTTCCCCAAAATTTGGCCACACATTAGTGACAAGCACATTTGAAGTTTATTTCTAGATCTTATGATTTTATCCCTATACTGCCATTATGACCCTTTTTGGGGGGGGGAGGTTAATCACTCTGTGTAACATTAGTTACATGTGTTATTAAATTTAACTTTTTAAAATTCTCTGTCTGATCAAAGAATACTGATCCACCTGCCCCCAAGACTTTGTGAATGGATAAAAAGCAAAGCGTTTAGCAACTTATGTACTTCAGTAATTATAGCAATAGCAGTTAGACTTATATACCGCTTCATAGGGCTTTCAGCCCTCTCTAAGCGGTTTACAGAGTCAGCATATTGCCCCCAACAACCATCCGGGTCCTCATTTTACCCACCTCGGAAGGATGGAAGGCTGAGTCAACCCTGAGCCGGTGAGATTTGAACCGCTGAACTGCAGAACTGCAGTCAGCTGAAGTAGCCTGCAGTGCTGCATTTAACCACTGCGCCACCTCGGCTCTATTATTAACTCTATTATTCTGATAACAATTAATGTATGTTATCACATGTTTAAGAGCTTATTTGCATTGTGTTGCTCAGGCAAATTGATTTTTCAAGAAGCCAAATGCCTATTCAAGCTCCTCTCCTGTTTAAGTGGCTGTCTTCAACTGTCTTCAATCCGCATTTTATGGAAGAGAATCTAGTCTTGCTTTCTAACGTCATTCCTATATATAATTTATGTGCCGCGATTTGCCCTCTAAAATATTTTAGCTATCATTAGCAACCAGCTCATCATTAATTAAGTGCAGAGTTTCAAATGCACCCAAAGAAGAGAGGGAAAAGGAGGAACAGTAGAGCAAAAAAAAGCATGCAAAAAATGGGGGGAGCACCTGTAATGCACGCATGCGCGCTGGGGGAGGCGGTCATGCATTGCATTATGGGTGTAGCATGCTTAGGCACGACCCCTCTGCGCTCCCCGCGTTTATGGCATGCAAGCCAAAAAAGGTTCGCCATCGCTGGGATAGGCTGTATATGCAGCTAGAATACATTAATTTAACTAAAAATTGTATGTTAATATACTGAGATTACTGTTACTTATCCTACCATTCTATGTTTTAAGAGGAATAAAAACGTTTATGCTAGAATCTATCCTTGAACTATTTCAAATTTAAAAGCATACAGCAATTTACCTGCCACACGAATAAAAAATAAGGGGCAATTCAGGAAACCACTATAGATGAAAAGAGATTTTAACTCAGCTAAGAGCCTCCATTTCTTGTAGTGGTTAAGTAGATTGGGAGACTGGGAGTTCTAGTCCTGCCTTAGGTGCAAAGCCAGCTGTGTGACAGGCCAATGTCTCTCAACCCAAGGAAGCAGTGGTGAAATTCAATTTTGTTTTTACTATTTTTTACAGTTCTGTGAGAGTTGCTTGCTGGGCATGGCAGGGGAAGGATACTGCAAAATCTCCATTCCCACCCCACTCCAGGAGAAGGATAATGCAAAATCCCCTTTCCCTCCCAACTCCAGGGGAAGGATACTGCAAAATCTCCATTCCCACCCCATTCCAGGAGAAGGATAATGCAACATCCCCTTTCCCTCCCAACTCCAGGGGAAGGATACTGCAAAATCTCCATTCCCACCCCACTCCAGGATAATGCAAAATCCCTATTCCCTACCTACTCCAGGGAAAGGATACTGCAAAATCTCCATTCCCTCCTCACTCCAGGGGAAGGATACTGCAAAATCTCCATTCCCTCCCCACTCCAGGGGAAGGATACTGCAAAATCTCCATTCCCACCCCACTCCATGGGAAGGATAATGCAAAATCCCCATTCCCTCCCCACTCCAGGGGAAGGATAATGCAAAATCTCTATTCCCACCCCACTCCAGGAGAAGGATAATGCAAAAATCCTCATTCCCTCCCCACTCCAGGGGAAGGATACTGCAAAATCTCCATTTCCTCTCCACTCCAGGGGAAGGATAGTGCAAAATCTCCATTCCCACCCCACTGTGTGGCCAGCCAGAGGTGGTATTTGTTGATTCTCCGAACTACTCAAAATTTTCGCTGCTGGTTCTCCAGAAGCTATCAGAGCCTGCTGAATTTCACCACTGCAAGGAAAAATATAAGGGCAAGAAAACTGCAGGGATTTTTTCTGGCAATCTTCAAGAATCAGGCATGATAAAAAATAAAAAACGTTAAAAGAAATATGTATAAAAATGGAAACAAGATAGGAAAAACGTACACCAGCAAAAAGAGATTAAAAGTCAAAAAGGCTGACCGGAAGCTAACGTAGTGGTGACACGATAGTCAATCTCGGGGCTCCGAGACCGCCGCCGAAATTCCAGCTGGAGGACGGTCCAACTGGACCTAAACCATCCCAAAGAGACGGTGATAGGAAGGGGCATATCCTGCCGATCCCAGAGACACCCGCAAAGTCTCTGGTGATCCAGGAATAGCTCTTTTGCCAGTGGCTAGGAAGCAGCCATTAAGGCTGACGAAACTGCTGACAGCTTTGGAAGTGAAAGTGCAGGAGAGAGCGTGTCATTCATGGTGAGATTTTTACCTTTTTTCTGATTTATGAGAACATCCTAAATGAAGAGAACTAATTTAAGATAAAGACTGATGAGAGAGAGTAAGAGGCGAACATAAGGCTACAGTGAAAGTGAAAGTTTTCCCCCTCCTTTTTATTGTTGGAAGACTGACTGGACTTTCTAATCAGCGCAATGTTAAATGAAGCGGGCTTTTTTCTTTTTCTTGCCTTTTACTTTTGGACTGTTTGATAACTATTGTTCCACTTTTCGGAAGGAGCCTTTTTTTATATACAGCGTTTCTCATTTGGCTTTTTTTATTTATTTTTTTATTTTCTCTTAATAAGGCAGAGAACGTAATACAGAGAGGGAAAGCTTTGGATAACTAACACTGCCACCTAGACGCTTTGAAACTTTGTTTCTATTTTTTGTCTGATTGAATGTTTGGAAAAGATTGCTCTCTAAGGTTACTGGCTCAGCCTTGACTGATAAAAGAAGAGTTATTTACACAGGTGCTCACTCTGAAATTTTCAGTCCTTGAAATTCTGCCTGGAGAGAATAGATAACAACTGTAAGAGAAAGCCTGGAGTGATCTTGAAAGGCTTTCATTTTATAAGTTTCGAATTTATTTTTCTTTTGTTTAGAGAGCTTTAACCTTACAAGAAACCTTGAAACTATTTCTTTTTCTTTTACCTTTTTTTCTTTTTTCTTTTAGCCTTTGATCAGTTTATGGTCACTCTGGATTACAATTGATTTTTATACCAAGTGGATTATAATATAGAAAAATTTGAAGATGAGTAAAAGAATAATAACCATTGGCTCTGCAACAACACCCTCTTCCTCATCAGCAGGAGACAAAGATCAATACAGACAATGTTACAACAGGAAAAAGAAAAGGGAGAGAAGGCAGTTACCTTAGAGATGATTATGCAAGGAATTCAGAATTTGAAAGTAAAAACAGACACCATCAAAAAGAGAACAGAAAACATGGGAAATTGTTCACTTTCCAATCAAAGGAGCAAAATAGTGCAGATTTTTTTTTTCAAAGAAAAGTGTGCAAACTCAATCAGGAAATCCAGGAATTGGATAACTGGGTCAAACATTTATTTCAGAAATATCACCATATTCAACTTCATCAAGTAATTTGCATCATAGATGGGAAGGATAAGAGGAAAAGAAAATCAGCAATTGAAGAATTTGAAAAATATTGAAAACTGTACAGTTAATAGAAATCAGCTTTTAAAAGTTATACATAATATACTTTAAGAAAAGGCAGGATTTCTATCAACAATCCTATTGTCTGCTTTCTATCTATCTATCATCTATCTATCTATCTATCTATCTATCTATCTATCTATCTATCTATCTATCTATTATTATTATTATTATTATTTATTTCTCAGATGTTCAAGGGAAATTTCTAAACAATACTGACTTTTAAACATCATCTTCATTTTCTGTTTCATTAATAGCATAAACATTTAAGTCCAAATTCATAACTTAATTTACACAGTTGCAGCAGCCCTGCGGTTCTCACTCCAATATGCAAAAAAAGACCCAAAAATATTAAAGGAGCTTTTTTTTCTGCCTCCTTGCTGATATCTTCAAATATATATTTTCTAAAAAATTTAAAATACATGTATCTCAAATAATTAGCCAATAAGAAATCCCAATGGTCTGTGGGAAGTTAGCTGAAGAAGACAGTGTTTAAGTAAAACTCATTCCTGATGAGTGGTTTAATTGGGGGATGTTTTTCCTGATGCCTGGTGATATGTTGGAAAAGAGGCAGAACAAAGCCAAAGAGGAAATACAAGGGGTTAGAGTTTTCGGCAAATAAAAATTGTGTGTATTTTGTGGGGACCACATACCTGCAGGAGCACATTTTGTAATATTATTAGCAATGTCAACTTCCAGTGGGGCCTTATGATTGAGTGATGCTCTCTAATGGTGTGGAGAAACACCATAGCTGGAAAATGCTGGCTAGAAAGGCAGATTCTCCTAGGCGCTCCTTGGAGTATCCAAGCATGGGTTAACTTCAGCTTGCTTGCCCAAGGACTGAGTTCAAAGTTTGTGTAGCCACACTTCCTGCTCTCCTCAGAGGCTCAGTTTAAAAAACCCAGGCGCCCTAAAAGGACGTGTTTGGGGAGTTCCAGGCCTTGAGCATCAGGTTGGGCTCTCAAAGTCAGTGTAGTGTAGCCTTTATTATTGTTGTGCATAGTTATGTAGATTCTCTTAGCTCCTTTGTTGTGTTTTTCCAATCTGTCAAAGTGTGGATTCTCTCCCTTTGCCTTCTGACGCGCGAAACAGGCTGCCTGGAGCGTGGCTGGCTTTCGCGCTGCCGCGATTACAGCAACACCATGGGAGGCTTGCTAGCAGCTTCTGGCGAGCTTTGGCGACAGGAAGACAGTCAAGGACCCCCAAAAAGCTGTCGGAGGACTTGTAGATAGTGCATCCAGACAGGGTCGTTCTCCGACTGGACCCGGCGTTTGTGCCAAAAGTCAACAGTGTCTTCTACAGGATGCAAGAGGTGATTCTTCCTGACTTTTGTCCGCGACCCAGACATCCAAGGGAGCACATGTGGCATAAGCTTGATGTTCGCTGGGCTGTGCGCATATACAAGAAAAGAACTGCTTCCTTTCGCAGGCTGGAATCATTCTTTGTGTCTTTTCAGCCCGTTTCCATGGGCAGGAAGGTCTCATCTTCCACGATAGGACACTGGATACAGGCCTGTATTAAGATTGCTTACGAGCAACAGGCCAGACTGGTTCTTCCGCGCATTAGAGCACTCTCCACGAGGAGTGCCGCGACCTTGGCCGTGTGGGTCACGGAAGCGCCCATCGAGGAGATATGCAGGGCTGCGACATGGTTGTCACCATCTCCTTTTGTGAAGAACTACAGGCTGCATGCCTTTGCATCTGTGGAGGCTTCCCTCGGAAGAACAGTCTTACAATGGGTCATCGCGCCTACTGCGGGCCTGGACACTTCTTCCCACCCTGGGTCTACATAGCTTGGGTATGTCCCATGCTTGGACACTCCAAGCAGCGCCTAGGAAAATGACCTTTGGATTACCGGAATGGTCGTTCTCTAGGTGCTGCGGGAATGTCCAACCCCGCCCTGGGGTCGCCTGTGGGTGCATGTGTTACCATCTTGGAGGACATAGATCATTCATATATTTCTTCCTTTTGGGACTTATTCTTCGTTTTGTAAACTGAGCCTTTGAGGAGAGCAGGAGGTGTGGCTACACAAACTTTGAACTCAGTCCTTGGGCAGCAAGCTGAAGTTAACCCATGCTTAGACACTCCTGCAGCGCCTAGAGAATGACCATTCATGGTCATTCTGGCGAGTGCAATGAAGGGCAATAAAATGAGGCCTCCAGAAACAAGAAACTCAGTAGTGGATGACAGGATCCACCATTGGTCAGCCATGGAAGGTGTGCTGAACAAGCAGAACATGCTGGATAAAGCAGAACAAGGAGAAGACTGTTTCTTGTGGAATGCAATTCCTGAACAAACAGGGATTCTTTCATTATCGTCTTTGTAAAAAAAAAAGCTCTGGGAAGTAGATTAACTGTAAATGTCTATACATCATCATTAAATTGAATAGGGCTAAGGTTAGTGTTAAGATGAATGAGTATTAAGAAATCAGTGAGCATTAAGAAATTATTAACTCTAAGACTATCCAGACAATTTTGTGGCTAAGCAGGATGAGAATCCAGGTTTCTTTTGGCTGGTGCCAAAGTGTTTCTTGCTGCCATTTCTCAGAATCTTTTACAAAGAATCAGAATTTTTTTAAAATTAAAGTTGCATTTCGAACTGTCTTGTGACAAAATGTATCATGCTAAATGGATTACATTTTGATAAAACAATGATAGCATTGCTAAAAAAAATGATCCACATACCTGTAATAGCTATGTAACAAACCCTAAATCTGCTGTTGAAATCAGGATTACATTTTCCTTTAATTTGTGATAAATTGCTAGTCAAGGACGTTAAGTAATAAACAAATGTGTATGTGTGTGTGTGTGTGTGTGTGTGTGTTGTATTTGTGCTGATAAATAAATAAAGGGAGACTAGTATAGACAAATACAACACAAATGTAACAAAGGCAACAGTAAAAATATTGGCTTTCTGTCTGGATGGTGATGAGCCGATAGACAGAGAAAGGAAGCAGTATGGCTCCTCCCATATTTGGGCATACCAGCAGTTTTGACACTAAATACATACCTATTTCCCTGGCTCAGCTGATAAAGGAGGAGAACCTTGTGGCTTGGTGGTTAACCCAGCTGTCTAATACAGCACAGGTTCAAATCCCAGTAAGGGTATGGCTAGCTGATAAGAGCTAAATAGCTTGAAATAGATCTATACTAGTCTCCCTTTATTTATTTATCAGCACAAATACAACAAAATGTAACAAAGGCAACAGTAAAAATATTGGCTTTCTGTCTGGATGGTCTCTTGTGATGAGCCAATAGACAGAAAAAGGAAGCAGTATGCCTCCTCCCATATTTGGGCATACCAGGGGTTGTGACACTATATATATATATATATATATATATATATATATATATATATATATATGTATGTATGTATGTATGTATGTATGTATGTATGTATGTATATATGTGTGTGTGTGTGTGTGTGTATCTGTATCTGTATCTATATCTATATCTATCTATCTATCTATACATACATACATACATACATACAATATACATACATACAATATATATATATATATATTACAATACTAAAGCTACACCAGTGTAAGCGGGAGTCACATAAACTTATATTCAGTGCACAGTTCAATTCTAGACTGAAATGATTAAAGTCTAGAATTTGACACATACATTTTTCAAGTCTATAAAAAGAAGATTGCATATATTACTGGATAGTCTAAGAATGTATATGAAATCAGGTTTCAACTATACAGGAAAGAGTTGTGTAAACAAGCCAACTTGGACCCTACCAATTACCGATAAAACAGAAAGAATGGGATGGTTTGAAATGCAAGGATCACATATGAACTTTCTCCCTGTTACAGTTTTCCATTCCAAGCTATATTACTTTATTATTATTATTTCTCCTTCATGAGATTTATATAAGCAAAATGGAGGCATCAAAAAGACTGTAGAATTATATTTTCAATGGAAAAATGTAGGAAAGGAACAGGGTTTTACTTCCACTCCAATCTGCCAACCGTATCTACTGTGACCCTGTGCTTATAAATGTCCGTAGGACTGAATCCATTAGCTTGATCCAGCTTTAAAAAAATCGTCTGTGGTTGGGATTTATAGGTTAATGTTAACTGGATTGTGGCAGGTAAAAGCAGGTAAAAACTAGTAAGGGCAAAACTCTTGTTTTTTTCAGTCATGGTCTCATCAAAGAAAATATTTATCTCTAGGAAATTTTTTGTAAGAGCCAAACCAGATGTTGTAAACAAAAGTCTTCCAACTGTTTTATGAAAAGCAAGCACAGGTCCCTGCAAATATAAACAAAGGAGCAATAACTGCTTAACCCTCTCCTTCCAATTGCCTATTCTTCTGTTAAAATGCCCACCCATTCACTTTTTCATCCCTAGAAAAAAGGCACGTGATTTCATGATTTCCCCTAGGCAAACAGAAAAATGACTCATATGTAGTTAGGAAATTAAATACATGAAAAGGGTTAAGCAGCTATTTGGCTGCCAATGGTTACAGTTATCCTCCAAGATTGTTTTAAATCTTTAAAAACATGATATGTATGATCATCATGGATTCTTAACCTACGATGACTTTTGAGCCATGCAAAATATAACATAAAACTGAACGAGGGGTGTAATTTTACACATACTTTCCAGGAGGTAAGACCCAGAGAACACATCTGGACTTCTCAGTAGATATTTGTTTATTTATTTAGCTTATTCTTCCATTAAAAGGAATCCTGAAATAGCCTACAGCATTAGAAAATAAATCAACCTCAGTAAAAACATTATAAAACATACCGGTTATTTATAAACTCATTCTGAGTTTTAAAAAACCCTGATTTGGGCTAAACGTAACACTTATAGATAGATACATATTATAAAGTATATATAAATTATATAGTATTGTACTAATATACTCTTATTTATTTGGATTTGTTATGCCACTCACTTCCATTACGGCTATTCTATTAGTTCAAAACATGTATTAAAAGCACAAGTAAAAGTCACATCTGCTTGGATCAAAATAACGTTCTCCAACATGCAAAAAAAGAAAGTTCAACAGGGACAATAGAATCTATTCTATTTATTTCAAAATGAAGAAATCAAACAAATATATTTCCCTTCACACTCCCTTGGATCAAAAGCCAGACATTTACCTAGCACAGTGTTTCTCAACCTTGGCGACTTTAAATCCTGTGGACTTCAACTCCCAGAATTCCCCAGCCAGCAATTGTGGCCTGGGGAATTCTGGGAGTTGAAGTCCACAGGACTTAAAGTCGCCAAGGTTGAGAAACACTGCTCTATAACAAGGGTCCTCAAACATGGCCACTTTAAGACTTGTGGACTTCAGCTTCCAGAATTCCCCAGCCAGCAATTGCGGCATGGGGAATTCTGGGAGTTGAAGTCCACAGGACTTAAAGTCACCAAGGTTGAGAAACACTGCTCTATAACAAGGGTCCTCAAACATGGCCACTTTAAGACTTGTGGACTCCAGCTCCCAGAATTCCCCAGCCAGCAATTGTGGCCTGGGGAATTCTGGGAGTTGAAGTTCACAGGACTTAAAGTCGCCAAGGTTGAGAAACACTGCTCTATAACAAGGGTCCTCAAACATGGCCACTTTAAGACTTGTGGACTTCAGCTCCCAGAATTCCCCAGCCAGGAATTGTGGCCTGGTGAATTCTGGGAGTTGAAGTCCACAGGACTTAAAGTCGCCAAGGTTGAGAAACACTGACCTAGCATATAAACTAGTTTAAAGGTTGCTCCGACTTTTCTATTCTCACCTAACAAAACTGAATCTTCTCTGAGCTGTGATGTTTCTTCCACTGTCCTTTCACTATTATATCTTATCTAGCTTGTTGTCTTCTTTCCTTGGAACATACTTTTGTTTATTCGTACAGATGTCCTCCATCTGTCTGTTCCTTCCATGACCCAAGCCAAGGTCCATTCAGCATTCCTTAGCCATGTTGCATCCCCAAATATGTACTTTTTCTTTCCTTTCTAGAAGGTCATGGACACAACTATTATCGATCCGTTGGAAACCAGGAGTGTCAATTCTCCTGGGCACCGCAAAGTACTCGTTTTGTCACCATTTAAAAATGCCAGATAACATTTCTCTTAGCACCCCCTAGGAAATGAGGAGTTCAGGCCCAGCTCAAATCTTTCCCCTTCCCTTCTTCAGTCAAGAAGAAAGAAGCTAAATTAAGTTTAGCTAAATGCCCCCACTAGGAAGGAGAGAAGAAGGGAGGGAAGGAAGGGGGGAAGGAAGGAGGAAAGGAAGGAGGAAAGGAAGGAGAGAAGAAAGGAGGGAAGGAAGGAGGGAAAGAGGGAAGAAGAGAAGAAAGGAGGGAGGGAAGGGGGAAGGAGGGAGCGAAGGAAGGATGGAAGGAAGGAGAGAAGAAAGGAGGGAAGGAAGGAGGGAAGGAAGGAGAGAAGGAGAGAAGAAGGGAGGGAAGGAAGGAGGGAATGCAGGAGAGAAGGAAGGGGGGAAGGAAGGAGGAAAGGAAGGAGAGAAGGAGAGAAGAAAGGAGGGAAGGAAGGAACGAAAGAAGGAGGGAAGGAAGGGGGGAAAGAGGGAAGGAGAGAAGAAAGGAGGGAGGGAAGTGGGAAGGAGGGAGGGAAGGAAGGAGGAAAGGAAGGAGAGAAGGAGAGAAGAAAGGAGGGAAGGAAGGAGGGAAGGAAGGAGGGAAAGAGGGAAGGAGAGAAGAAAGGAGGGAGGGAAGGGGGAAGGAGGGAGGGAAGGAAGGAGGAAAGGAAGGCGAGAAGGAGAGAAGAAAGGAGGAAAGGAAGGGGGGAAAGAAGGAGAGAAGGAAGGAGGGAAAGAGGGAAGGAGAGAAGAAAGGAGGGAGGGAAGGGGGAAGGAGGGAGGGAAGGAAGGATGGAAGGAAGGAGAGAAGGAGAGAAGAAAGGAGGGAGAGAAGGAGGGAAGGAAGGAGGGAAAGAGGGAAGGAGAGAAGAAAGAAGGGAGGGACGGGGGAAGGAAAGGAAGGAGGGAAGGAAGGAGAGAAGGAGGGAAGGAAGGAAGAAGAAGTAGGATTATTGTAAGATAAGATGGGTTTATGGGATGGTAAGAAAGCAATTTCAAGTATGTTGTCAACTGTAGGGGAGAAAAATTGTTACAAATACATATTAATAACAGTTATGAGATCATATAATTGTGAATGTATATATGAGAAATTAAAAATTAAAATAAATAAATTAATTAAGTTTTATAAATTAAGTTAGCATCGTAATAGCATTTTAGACTACCCCCACCCCCCACCCCCCAAAAAAGCGACTAAGAGAGAAGGGTACAAATGTAACTCAGCCCCAGACATCGCGCAGGGGGGGGGGGATTTGGGGCAAGGGGAAAAAAAGGCAATTTGCTTTAACTACCCAGCGCATCTTCAGATGCGTTGCGCTCCAATATCCCCCCCCCACCACCACCACAATATTTATGGGTGTTGAAGCCCAACGCATTTGGAGACCCGACGAAGGCGCGAGGAATTCGCAGGGGAAAGCTGAACGATGCGCGCCCGCCTCCCTCGCCCCGCCGGCCTCTCACCCTGACCGCAGGCGCCCCTCTGGATGGCGATGACGGGCGGCTGCTGCTGGCTTTCCGAGCGCTGGCTAGCGGTCCGCAGCTGACACAGGTTGCCGTAGCTCCTTCCATCGCTGCCACACACCGGCTCGTTCCCGGCACACACGCAGTGGCCGCCTTTGGCTCGCCTGCGCACCGTAGCCGAAGCCGCCACTCCGGGGGCCCCGGCCGACAGCACACACAACAGCCCTTCGGCACACGACGGCTCTCCGAACGGGGAGCCTCCGCAGGGCTCGCCCTCTTGCGCGGCGCACACGGGGCAGCAGCCGCAGGAATCGAGGGTCTGCCCGCTTCCCGCGCACTCGGCGGGCACCTCCGGGCACCGCGCGCGGTCGCAGCGCTCAGGGCAAATCCGGCCGAAGGCTTGAGCCCAGCCGCCCGGGAGCAGGAGCAAGAAGAGGCTGGGCGCCAAAGGCCACAGAAGGGCTTTCATCTTTTTCTTCCCAAGAAGGCGCGGAAAGTCCAGCGAGGGAAACACGCGCAACGGGTCGGGGAGAGAAGGAGAGTCCCGGCGCGGGGAGAGCCGGGAATTGGAAACCTCGCCTGGCCAAAACGCGGAGGACAACTGAGGAGGGAAGCGCTGCTTTAAATGGAGCCGGCGCCGGCGGAGAAGTTGGACGAGCGCATGGTTTTTGAGGAGCCGCCTGGGAGGAGACTTGGCGCCGTTAGGCAAAGCCGGAGAAGGGAAGGAAATCTGCTGGACGCGCCAATTGGGGAGTGCAAACTGCAGCAAGCTCGCGGAACTCCCCTCCCTCCCTTTTCAGCCTTTTTTAAAAGTATTTTTAATTAATATTGAAAAGCCCGGTTCTGTCATTTATATCAGGTGAACATACTTGCCATAAGAGGTTTTTAAAATATATATTTTTGTAATTGTTTATACCTAGCGGAGCAGGCGGTATTATGGGCGTTCCCTTAACTCTCTTGTGCACCTATAAGTATCCTATAAGTAGATCATCCTATCAGCCAACCTAGAGTTCCATACTTAGCTCAGATCCATCCTGCTGCCAGTGGAATGCACAATAAATTGTTGTCGTTTTGTGGGAAGTTATCATCCAGCCCTCTCCCAGAAAAATGAAATACCCTAGGAAATATCGAAAAGGCAGAATATTTCTCTGGATGTGAAAAGAAAGAAACATGCTTTAAAAGACAGAAGAGTTGCCTGTAGCTTCCTGCCCATCCACACTTTCTCAATAGGCCATTGAGAAGGCCAGGCTAGCCCACTTTACATAATAAAGACTTCCCCACTGCAGCTGTAGGGGGAAGGGATGTTACTCAACTCTCCACATGGCATCTGAGAACTCATACCTGTATTCAAAACAGGCTATAGTGTAGCCCCCTGCATGGCACCATGGGAGTCTGACAACCAATCAGAATACATTTCTTACACAGGAACAGGAAACAGAGGTGGGACTAAACAGGATATAAAAAGCCTAGCAAGCCCCTCCCTCAGCCCTTCTCTTCTTCTCCACCAACCATGTAACATGTGATCCCCTTTTCTGTTCAGGGCTCAAGCCATGTTGTCCTGTCCAACAATAAACCATCTTTCCAAGCAGCCTCCATGTCTCCAGTGTCTTCTTCCCCACTTGGAGCTGAACCCAGGAGGACGTTTCTTTCAACAATACCTAGCAGGCGGTATTATGGGCGTTCCCTTAACTCTTGTGCACCTTTTTCTATAAGTATCCTATAAGTAGATCATCCTATCAGCCAACCTAAAGTTCCATACTTCGCTCAGATCCATCCTGCTGCCAGTGGAATGCATAAATGTTGTCGTTTAAAACACAAACACACACACACACCATTTTAAAAATCCTGGTCCGAGGTGCTTCCAAAGTTTTCTTCCAATGCTTTTGTTCTTGAACTTTTTTCATTAAATCTTGCCACCAGATGTTATAGCAATAGCAATAGCAGTTAGACTTATATACCGCTTCATAGGCTTTCAGCCCTCTCTAAGTGCTTTACAGAGTCAGCAAATTACCCCCACAGTCTGTGTCCTCATTTCACCCACCTCGGAAGGATGGAAGGCTGAGTCAACCTTGAGCCGGTGAGATTTGAACAGCCGAAATGCAGTCAGCTGAAGTAGCCTGCAGTGCTGCACTCTAACCACTGCGCCACCTCAGCTCCTGTAATATTATGAATATTATGAATCCCCCCATGAATATTATGTAATATTCATGGGGAGGATTAACACCTGCACTAGTGGCATGTACAGATGTATAGTTGATCTTAAGCCCTGTGCAAATGGGACCAAAAATGCAGTTTTAAAAAAATGACCTTTATGTTTGGGAATTAACATAGTTGGCCTACTGGCGAAGGAAGTGAACAACGTTTTGACTCTGTTAGATGCAATGATGATTACCTAGGATGCCAATAAGCACAGCCTCAAAGAATGTGACCTTTCCTCACATTAGCCTACCAAATTTGCTCACCATCTGAATCTATTTGTTTCTATGACCTACCCACTTTGTACTTCAGTTTGCAAATACTCATAGGAAAAATAGTTATAAGGCAACCCAAAAATATTTCTATTAGTTTATCGAAATGTTATTTTTCCAGAATATTTACATTGGTTGGCTAACATGGCCTATGCTTTTCAGAAAAGAATTGCTGTAGGTCATAATTTGAGATGCGCACTTCCAATGGAATCAGTATATTCTGTCCTTTCCGGAAAGTTTCAAATTTCAGAAAAGCATTCTCTTTGTCCTCAGAATACCTTCCTATTCTGCTGCTAATACATTTGTAGTATTGCTGGAATACAACCAGCCTGCTACTTAGCTTAAGGAAAAGTGAGGACACTTACTGACATTCAAGACTGCCGTTTCAAATGCTAAGTGAAGATAACAGCGTTGCAAATTTGTGCTCAGAAAAATAAGTTAGAATCCTTAGCATGCCAAGTGAGATTCCTCCTTATATCAAACAAGACTGTTATTTTTCCTATACTGTTATGAATAGGAAAATACTATCGAAAATATAGGAAATGCTACTGAGGGAGGCAAGCAAAGAGCATCCCAAAAATCGCAGCTTGGATTCTTTTTAGAAGAAGCTAAGAGCCGAGGTGGCGCAGTAGAGAGCCAAGGTGGCGCAGTGGGTAGAGTGCAGTACTGCAGGCCACTTCAGCTGACTGCTATCTGCAGTTCAGCGGTTCACATCTCACCGGCTCAAGGTTGACTCAGCCTTCCTTCCTTCCGAGGTGGGTGAAATGTGGACCCAGATTGTGCGGGCGATATGCTGACTCTGTAAACCGCTTAGAGAGGGCTGAAAGCCCTATGAAGCAGTATATAAGTCTAACTGCTATTGCTATTTATTGCCCTGTAAAGCCATTAATTAACCTATGAAGATGGCAGCTGTCTGTTAGTTGCTTTTAACTGTATTTTTGTTTACAATTCATATTATTTGTAAACTTTTTGTGAGTACTTTTAGCCTACAAGGGAGGATATAAATAATAGATACATAAGGGAAATCAGTGTCACTGTTTGTCAGTTTGTCTTAGAAAGGGGTGTGAACTGTATGACTACTTTGATACTATCTCAAGAAAAAAGAGCTGCTGATAGCTCCAGTATTAAAGCAAGAGTGAGGTAGCTATAGCCTGCCAAGTATTATTGAATCATAATTCCTGGTAGCAGGACATTTGGCCACAATAATCAGGACTTTCAGAAGTTCTAGTTCAGTTACCAGATGTTCCCTCTTCTCTCATATTATTAAAAACAGGACTCCTTCCAACAGCATGTTAAAACACATCTGGAATCTCAAACAGGACTTTAAGCTAGCTAAAAAAACCAGCTTTACTCCTGTTGGAAGCTTCCTTCCAGTTTCCTTCCTGATTATGCAGCTTAAAAGGGTTCTCCGTCAATTTTCTAATTTTGGGTGTTATAATATGGTATTATTCTATTTCAAAATTTTATTTATCCAATTTAGACACTGCTTATCTCACATGCAGTGTCTGCCATTTAACCTTTTTGAATTTTCATCTGAACTTTAAATATTTATCATGGAAGGTTGTCAATGTCATTCTTAAGTATCATTCAAGGCTCACTTGTCATGTATGAGGACTGCATATATAAAACACATGTGTACAAAATGGCATACTTAATAACATATTGATAGCAAATAATATCAAAATGTCTTCAACAATAGTTTTTTACAACCTAGTTTTAACCACTCAGGAATATTGCCTCTTTAAAATGTTTCTGGTAATAAGATTAGTTGTACTAATTAAGCTTAGGTTTTTAATGTTTGCTTTTTGATCAATTAAAAATATCACTTTTTTAAGATTTTTGGTGAATCCGAAGGCCCGAGCAAAGTTTGAAAAAATAGTTTCATTCACTGAACAATTTGTCTTTTGAAGTACACTAAATGTAGTAGTCTGATAAGATTATTATAGTTCATTATTTATGTCAATTTATTAACAAGTGTGACATTTACAGAAAACACCACAGGTTCCAAATAAGTTAACAATTTTCTTCAATTTTATATAAAAAAGTACTGTTAAATTAAAAGCCCTGACAATTTGCCAACCACAAGCATTCCCCACACTATTGAATTACCTAAGCAGTTTGATTTTAAAGGAATCCATAAGATTGCTGCTGTGATTACAATTCACTATTGAAAACTGGTAATATTCAAAGAATAAAATGAACATGCAATGTGGAAATTGTACCAGAACCAGTAAACCTAGCACAACATCAAGGCATGGCAATACAACTCAGTTTCTTCCACAAAATACCTATTGTAAAAAATAAGGTCTTTCATACATTTGCTAAATCTATTACAAGTTAAAATGTATTCTCCTGAATTCGACTGAACAGAACATATACCTTAATTCACATGTAATTGAGAAGGCAAATAAAATGTAATTTACAAACACTGCTTGTAAATATTTAGCTTATAATTGAGAAATATAAAGGTACTGCTGTATTGGAGCAATCTGAAATAACATCACGGAAATTTGGCATTCTAATATCTTTTTAGGCCTTGTCCATTTTTATTTCAATTTTTAATATCTACAGATTTGATCCGCATAACTTTCTATAAATGTAGTTAGTATATTTAACAATAGAATAGACATATTCTTGAAAGGCAAGTTCTTCAGCAAATTTCCACAATCAAATAGCTGGATTCTGCGATCCAACCTGTTTATTTGATGACAAACAGAATTGTAGCTAAGTGGGAACAGCAGTGAAAATTCCCCTAGGAGACAAACTTAATGGAACATCTGGAAAGTGACTGATTCAGTTTGTGTCAGTGATACAAAATACCTATGCCTTTTGAGTTTATGTGCAAAAACAAAATAGGGTGGCAAAAATGTTCTCTTTTACAAGTGCCAAATGAGTCTTCTTGCAAATATAAACACTTCTTAGATAAAGCCTGAGATCAAGATTTTGAGGGGAAGTTATATTTGGGGAAATTAATTTGGGAGCTAAAGACCATTTAGTTAAAGGCAGTTAAAAGGACCATAAATCAAACAGTTAGGCATTAGCACAGACAAATGAACTGCAAATGAAATTGTCACGTTTCAAAAGGCAGATCAACCCAGCACATGATTGTAGAAGAGTTGGGTGTACAAAATAGGATATACATGGAAATAAACACATAATTGGACTTCTAGTATTACTTTATACACCCTCTTTTATACATATGGCACACAGAAAGCAGGTATGGGCCAGTCTGTCTCTCTCTCAGCCCAACCTATTTAGCATAGTTGTTGAGGAAAAGAGGAAGAGACAGAAGTATTGGGGATGTTCACCCCCTCGAGTTACTTATACAAGTAATAAAAGTGGGATAAAAATCTAATAAAATAAAAGCAAGAATGCGCTAGTCACTGCTTAATGGTTCTTTTGTTTTATTCCTCTTCCTTGTTCCACATAATGTCACTATCCCCATCAAAAAAAATTCCAGACTGTTTTACACAGACATCTTGGCAGCTTCGGTCCCAAACTGCATCCTTGACTCACAAACATGCAATTACAATTTGCTTCATTACTCTCAACTACCCCATTTGGGGAAAATTACCATCCACCCACTCCGACCCCTTTAAGAACCACTGGTGTAACTGAAGTTCTCTAATAGATTAAATAAAAGGATTCTTGCTCCCAGCAAATAACAAATATTTTTTTTAAAATTAGGGAATCTTTTAAAAGCTGTGACAATATGTACAGTCTACAGCTGAGTAAAAATCTGTATTTCCTTCCTGAAATGGAGAGGGTTGTAGAATCACCCCCTTTCTATCTTTTTAGAAGATATTAGTGGAAATTTGAAGGGAACAGCACACTTCTACTCTTAATATAAGGGAGCATCCCACTCAACTAATTTGAAAATTTTGGCTCTTTCTCTACTAAGACATAAAAGAACGCTTACTTCACTAGAATAGTGGAGGATTTTTTTCCTTAAATATCTCCATTCATTCTTTATAATTTGTCAAGCAAAACTTACACAAAATATTATACAATGGGAAATATGAATTGCATAAAGCAGCAGCATGTGAAACTTTGGGCTTTTTGTTGATTAAACAGATTTTTTTTCACTACCTATCTATAAAATAGTGCATTCTCTTTTCGATCAACTATCCAGCATCAGCTTCTTAAGCCTATTATTATTGTCACTGGAACTGAACAAATATCCAGTTTGAAAATCATTATGCACAGCTCAGACACCAGTATGCTGGAAATTGCACAAGCATTTCACCTTATACACATGCTGAACCATATCAAACTAGGCTCAAAACCAGAAAAATAAATCTATCTAACCCCCAAACTTTTAACATATCATAAAGAAATAACCCACAGGCACTTTTAATAAATACAGTGCACAGAAGTTACAGGCCACAGTTGCATGATGGAATAATTCAGTACCAATTAATAGCATGAAGCAGAGTTTGTTCAGTCTTTTACTGACCAAAATATAAAATGGGAACCAGTTACAACTCACTGAAGGGGGGGGGAGGGGAGATCACACGAGAGAAAACAAAATTTGGAACAATAGTTTTAAATAATTACTGCAAAGCCCATTATAAAATATTTTCATTAAACCTTTAAAAGATTTAATAGTTTATGTTCCCTAGTTTTTTAAAAAATGTACATAATACCTTTATTTTGGTGGTCCATCAATATCCAAATGTGCAAAAGTTACAATTTACCTTTAGGAGTGCATCAAAAATAGCCTTAATATTCAAAATAGCTGTATTATGGTAATGTAAATTTCACAGCACCAGTTTTCTGTAATTCTAAAGGATTTGGATTCTATGGAAGGGCAGTGATTTACAAAGCATTTATCAGGAGCTCCAATTAAGTCAGCACATTTAGATTATCGTAAATAATCTCTGGGCCTTTCTTATAAGCTTTCTTTTCTCATAGAGATTCTCACTTATTGTACTTTAACAAATATTATACTTGTTATGAGCAGTTTTTGTGCCTTGAATACATAGATTGCTCAAATCTAAGCATTCATTGTAAGGAAAACATACCTCATTTCAGATACTGCAGCATGATGTTTTTCTTAATATTCTTAACATGAAATATTCCTAACATGAAAAATCTCTTTGCATAGGAAAAGTGCATTACATTGCCTCTACTGTTACACTCTGCAGTCCTGACAATTAAAGAACACTGTATACATAGATGTCCCCCAAAACTGTGCCAGTATTTTTAGAAAATAATCCGATTTGGTTGACGATAGCCTGAATTACAAGATCATTAAGCTGTAAATTGGCTTTAAAAAATAGCATTAAGAAGGGTTTTTTTTTTTCAGTTTTGCCAAACTGATGATGAAGAGCAGCTGGTACCTTGCTTAAATAACTTTTAGATCAAGTATCATATTTCGGCCCCTTGCTATCAAAAAGATTTGTCATCAGGGTACAGAAAAAGCAAAAAGTCCGTTCTGATACACAGTGCAAGGTAGCGTATAACTACTAAAACATACAAAATTTTGAATGTATGCATACACAAAGGTGAACATAAGCAACATTCTATGTTTTGTTCTTTCTATCTTTGGCTAAAAGTTCTGAGAAAGGAAATTCAAGGACCAAAGCAATTCTTAATTTTCCAGACTCTTCCCCATCATTACACATCACTAACTGGAAGGCTTGCATCATCGAGATCCACTGGATCAGGATCCGGTTCCTGAGTGCCATTTTTATTTTGAGGTTCCAATAGGGCCTGCAGAGTCACTTTGGAAGTTGAGTTTCTTGAAGGGACAGCCTGGATCTTGAAGCTCCCTGGTTTGGCCGTGGTAAAAGATTCATGAAATCTTCGCTTCTCCAAGACAGGGGGTTTGCTGTTAAGGGTTTGGACCAAAGTGGGGCCGTGAGTGGTTGCGGAATGTGAGGTGGCTGCTGCTGTTTTTGAAGGACCGCTGGATTCTGAACAGCTGGAATGCTCCTGTAAAGGAGAAGCAATTATCTGATTAAGTTGGTCATTTACTCCATGTTAATTACTCAATTCAGACCTACCTCACTGAAATAATGAAAAGGGAAATAACAAAGCAAGGCATAAGAGCACAAAGCAGAAGCTTTTCTGATACAGCACAATGTTACGACTGTGAGCATACAGCATTGTGAAACAGCAAGCTGAAACAGCCAAAACAAACCCCTAAATTTAGCGTGGTATCTTTTAATTCTGATAGTGCAATTGCACCGAGTTATTATGCCCAATGCTATCAATCTCCCAGCACAACAGATTTCTCTCTTACTTGCCACATGCCCATTGTGAGCATACCACCGGCAGCATTTTGAAGAAACTGTCAATTTTGAGAATTTGCAAATAAAATTAAATACTTCTTGAAATCTAATCCTAAAAGAATTTCAAGAAACTAATCCCATAAATTCATGCAAATGTATTCACTTGTAAAAAAGAAGTATAATTAAATTCTTAAAATTTTATGTGAATTAAACTTCCACTATTAAGGCACTTTATCTTTTTGTCCATCTGTGCTTCATTCCTTAGTTATTTGTTATATAAAACCGTAGTAATAACTGATTTTGCTGGTCAATATTTCCAGAAAGTAATATAATCTGTTTTGTAGTTTGGATTTTTCTATATTGTACTTACAATGGTAGCTGTTGCTTTGGTAGTGGACTATTTATTATAATCAGTATTTTCATATTAAATATGATCATACCATTATTGAGTCTGCATTTTAATACTATGCTTAATGAAAACTGCAGAAGATAATTTCTACAATAAGCAGGAAACATCAAAGAATATTGTCTAGATTTTGCTAGGCTGCAAATATTGCCAATTAATTTGAAAACTGAGAAAAAAATTCAGAAAAGAATTCTGAAGAGTATTGAATAATATTCATTGACTAAAATCAAAGAGCAAGGTATACTGAAAATTGACAACATCCTGTATTGCAGCAGTTGGGAATTTCAGCTAAAATAACATTGGAATATGAAGCTTCTTAATGAAAGATCATAAGACCATAGCAGTCTTCCTTTCTGTTCCAGAATTGTTATCCATTTCCTGCCTGCCAAATTTTGGAATTAGTGTTCCAATGTTCTATATCTATTTATCAATCAACCTAAAGTGGAAGCTTCTGACAAACTGAAAATAACATTTGCATTAAACCAAAAAGCAAAGTCTGGTTTAGGATAACTTTCCAGAATGTGCTTCTGCTTTAAGCTATATTGTGCCTCATCACATGTCAATACTTCTATGAACAAAATATGTCTTATTTTTAATAGTAGGCTTGATAGAAAATTTTCCATTTCTATTACACAAATCATTAGCTGAAGAATATGGCTGCTTAGCTAGATTCAGAATTAGCTTGGTCAACAAACTTTTATAATGATGAGCAGATTATCCAGATAGGAGACTAAACCTTAAACAGGTCTAGAAACATTTATAGGAATCCTCTAAGTGAAGGAAGATGAAGAAGAAATTTGGTACTTTGTTTTAAAACTGATCAGAAATAAATATGTTTAACACAAAACGATTGTGTAAAATAATTTCCAAATACAAAAACTTCTTTTCTAAAGTGAATACTCTATAAATATTTCTATAACATTTTAAAATTGAACCCAAGCAAGATTTGTGCTGCAGCAGCATTTCAAATATTTCAATTTGTAGTTTTGTGATGAGATACAAGTTTTGAGATTAGAATGTAAAAAACTTATACTGATTATTTTGATTAACCATAGGTTAATCAAACTAATGCAAGCTATAACAATCCCTGCATCTTGACTAATTATCCCATGCATATTTAATGTAAAAACCATGCAGGTTGGTCAATTATGTTTTTCTTAGTGTGCATGTTTATGTGCACACACTTAACTATTAGGTTCTGAGAGGCTTTTACGTAGCTGTGTTTTAAAATGATTAAATTCAAATATGAACTCTCATGCAAATTAGGCCAAACGTAGCTTCTGTCTCCATGTATTTGCTACTAAAGCTTTTCTTCTCAATGAAAGGAAGTGAATGTTTGCCATTCTGAAAAATAGATTTTATTCAGAAAGACCAAATTTATTAGCCGATGGAGAATGTTTCAGAAGTTAGTAATTTCATGGTGATAATGACCAACAGAAGAAACCACAAGATTAAGCTCATCATTTCATATAATGTTAATAAATGTTTTGGATTTCAGCCCTCTGATGAAATGGCAGGTTTACATGAGAGCCCACATACGTGCTGCATTCACCAGTTCTTGATGTATACCTCTGTATACAAGGATTCGACAGCCTTCTGGCCTGCCGCATCTGGAACACAGGGCAAAGCTAAGATTAGAGTAACCTAAACTTGAAAAGACGAAGGGAGGAAGAGAGGAAAGGACAGAGAAAGAAAAGAACTGCTAATAGCCACTAGTAGAGTTATCCCACCACAAAAAATTTGAAAACACACCAAAGACACAAAGAAATACCCATTCCCAATAACCTTTCCATCAACCAGAATGCATTCATTCCCAGAGAGTTTTTAAAGGATAGTGGCAATTAATTAGACTATTTTAATCGATTTTTGCAAAAAAAAAAAGTTGAAATTTGGTGTAAGAAACACAATTGTTTTAATATCACCATGCTATACAAGCTAGAATAAACTTCTAATATATTGACAGAAATTAAAAAAAACAATATTGCTATAAGTGGCTTAAAATAGCTTTAAAAAAGAATCACCAGGGCAATTATATACTCAGTAGTATAAACATATGTTTGATTGAAAAAATATGCCATCTATGGTACAACTACATAATTACTGACACTTATAACAAACAGTTTGGCAACGTTAGCTGTTCAAAAAAGTAACCTAGAATCTTTTTGAATTACAAACTCTCTGCTAAGGGGACTGGAAAAAAAAGTTTTGAAGAATTCTATTCCAAGGTGCTTTAAAAGAGCCGAGGTGGCGCAGTGGTTAGGGTGCAGTACTGCAGGCCACTTTAGCTGACACTGATCTGCAGTTCAGTGGTTCAAATCTCACCGGCTCAAGGTCGACTCAGCCTTCCATCCTTCCGAGGTGGGTGAAATGAGGACCCGGACTGTGGGGGCAAGTTGCTGACTCAATTTGCTAAAAAATTTGTAAACCGCTTAGAGAGGGCAGAAAGCCCTATGAAGCGGTATATAAGTCTAATAAATAAATAAATAAATAAATAAATAAATAAATAAATAAATAAATAAATAAATAAATAAATAAATAATCAGTTTAGGAATGTCTCAAGCACAAAATTGAGAAAACGATCATATAAATTCATAAATTTCATTGTGGTCAAATTAAGAGAGGAGAGTTTAAAGTCTAATAATACACAAAGACAGAAATAGGGTTTGTTTTTTTTAAAAAAAGATTAGCATTGAATCAAAAACGTAACAGTCTACGCAAGTTGTAATGCATGCAAATGTGTTACCCCACATCTAAGAAAGGGTTGACTGATAAAAAAGAGTATGTGAAGTACTGATTATTGCTGAAATGTCATAATTTAAGCTTAACATACGGACGCTGCTGATCTTCCAGGTCCCCGTTGGGCCACTATGGCACCAGAAATTGCTTTAATCCAACTATGCATGTCTTCTGGGCTATCGGCCTAAAATAAGAATAATATAAAACTTTTGTTGTGGAATTTCAGTTTTAGATTTAAAGGTATTTTCCTATACAATATAAGAATACGTCAAACACTTTCCTCACGAACAGATTTAAAACATTTAATCTAGATTGATAGAAACAGACCTCTTCATGAAAAACATGAAGATTTACTACAATAGTGTATTTAAAGCACAGTTCATGACATCACGGCCACTATTTTGGAAATAGTTATATAAAGCTACTTCCTGTAAAGAAAAATCCTGGCAGGTGATCATAGCTATTTTCAGATATTTTTCAACGAATAGGGATATGAAAAGTCTATTAATAATTATTACAACTTCCTTGTTACCAGCCTAACTACTGAAAAGGATTCATCAGTATGTTATTTAACCTCAATATGCACTGAATAATTTATAATGTTCTAAAAGAGGAACAGAAAAAGAAACTGAAAATTTTATTGGAAAAAGAAAAGTTTATAAAACTCAAGTAATTACAATGAAAAGGATAACACTCCAATGCATTAAAAAATCTCAGAAACAAACCAACAGACCATTTGATGACATAGTATCACCATAGCACAGACCACCTAAAACCCTCCAAAACATCTTAAGTAAACCAAGAGACCCAGTAGTCAGAAAAAGAAAGAAAAGAAGGAAGGAAGGAAGGAAGGAAGGAAGGAAGGAAAGAAAGAAAGAAAGAAAGAAAGAAAGAAAGAAAGAAAGAAAGAAAGAAAGAAAGAAAGAAAGAAAGAAACGGGAGTAATCACATGCAATGTAAGAACTGTAATAGTCACTATGTAGGACATGTAGGCAAAGATTAGCAGAGCACATCTATAAACACGAACTACAAGCAGGAAGCTATGATGAAAACTTGAACAAGATCAAAATAAATCCAAAAATGCTGGGGAATTCTTGGCTGCTTGGCACTGAGACAAATAAGCCATCAATAAACATATAAACCACATTTTCACACCATCCAAAAGAGATAATTAAAAAGCTAAGAAGAAAACAAAAGGCCAGAGCTCATCCTTTCCAACAACTAATATCTAGATAAATTAATATCAGACAATCAAGCCAAAAAATTATACCCTAAGCAAGGAACTGTGCCAAGGAGAAAAGAAATCAACACTGGCAGAACAAGCTATTCTATTTAAACAGAGCAAATCCCACTTATTTTTACTGAAGATATGACCTAATTAT
The DNA here is from genome assembly GCF_009769535.1 of Thamnophis elegans. Taxonomy (NCBI): domain Eukaryota; kingdom Metazoa; phylum Chordata; class Lepidosauria; order Squamata; family Natricidae; genus Thamnophis; species Thamnophis elegans. The sequence goes on from NC_045550.1 coordinate 8,600,708, forward strand.
GTAATGCAAACAACTGTTCACCAAGTACCAAGGACTTCATAGTTCAACTCTTGAGTTACACATATTCTCTTCTATTAGTATAGCATACCACTGGAAAAATCCTCTCAGCAGGCTTTTACACCTATCCTCTGCGAGCTGCACTGGTTACCGATTGGTCTCCGGATACGCTTCAAGGTGCTAGTTGTCACTTATAAAGCCCTTCATGGTATTGGACCTGGGTACTTGAGAGACCGCCTGCTGCCAATTACCTCCCAAAGACCCATTAGATCTCACAGGGCTAGCCTCCTCCGGGTTCCGTCTACCAGCCAATGCCATCTGGCTACTACCCGGGGGAGGGCCTTCTCTGTGGCAGCTCCGGCCCTTTGGAACGAACTCCCCGCAGAGATTCGGACCCTCACCTCTCTCCAGGCCTTCCGAAAAGCCGTCAAAACCTGGCTGTGTCGGCAGGCCTGGGGTTGATGAGTTCCCTTCCCCTCTCGATTTGTGTGTCTGTTGCTTATTTTTAAATGCTTGTATTTGTAGTTTTTGTGTTTCCCTTCCCCCCCCCCTTGGGTTTGTGAGCCGCCCTGAGTCCCGTCGGGAATAGGGCGGCATATAAATAAAACGAAACCTAAACCTAAACCTTTAAGAAGTCAATCAAAGCATTTCACTAGACCAGTTATGTCACTCTAAAATACAGATCTATCCTGAGAATGAGAATCACTCAGTTCTACCATACTACTGAGGTATTTGTTATCAGTCGGTGGATAACATAGTTCCATAGGACTTTCCTTACCTCCCAACGACCAATAAGATCACACAGGTTGGGCCTCCTCGGGGTGCCGTCGACCGGACAATGCCGGTTGGCGGCTCCCCGAGGGAGGGCCTTCTCTGTAGCTGCACCGGCCTTGTGGAATGAGCTTCCTGCTGAGATCCGGACCCTCACCACCCTCCCGGCCTTCCGTAAAGCGACTAAGACCTGGCTGTTCCGGCAAGCCTGGGGCCGTTGAGTATTCCAGCCCCTTTTGATGAAATGGATGCTGTGTTGATTTTAATTTTATAATCTTAAATGTTTTAATTTGCTGTTTTTATTTGCTGTGAGCCGCCCAGAGTCCCTAGGGAGTGGGCGGCATACAAATACCATTAAAGTTTGAAAGTAAAGTTTGAAGTTTGATATTTATGAAGCTCACTTCCCTCACCTAACAATATTTTTAATAAATAGTAAATCATGAATGGACATAGTTGTAAAAATCGTTAGGTCCCACTTCAATTTCTTAAGCCTCCTTTAAAAAGTCATGGATACTTGCAATCAAATGCTTTGCTAATTGGATGGCTAATTGGTTGTGGTGTAGAGCAGTCTTCCCAGCTTATCTTCTGATAAATGGATATTTTATTGCTAGTCACCCAAATAGCCATTTTGTGAATAGATAGATTCTTTAGATGTTCCCACTAATTCTCTGCAAATTGGGAGCTCCTGGTTCATGCTCTTTTTAGTTGCAAAATTAAATAAGTTGTGGCTACATATTTGAAAGGAAATGGAGTCTGTTATCTTACATAAAATGAATAAATAGACTTACCTGTACATAAAATGTTCGAGAAGTTGTTACAATTTCAAAAAGATTGTCTCTCATCATAATATCACTGAAAAATATATAAAAATGTAAATGTACATATTATTAAAATCAAATTCTAGCTCATGTATCTGACATAGAAAAATGCATTGTATACAGTTTTAAAGTATGCTTATGATCTTATTTCGCCTTCTCTTTGCTTTAGGATCTGCAAAGATCATAAATGCAAGGACGGATCACAAAACTTTTTTTTTCACCAGCATTGTAACTGTAAATAGTTGTTAAATGAGGACCACTTGCACCATATAGATAATCCTTGATTTATGACAATTGGGATTTCCGTTGCTAAGACAGTTGTTAACCAAAGGTGTAATCCTCTGAAGTCTGCTACCGGTTCAGTGAGTCCGCTATTGAGCATGCGCTTTGCATGCATGCGTGCCTGAGGCACGCCAGTGCAGCACTAAAAAAGGAATATTTTTAAGCCTTCCGGGGGGGGGGGGTATCTGCTGTGCCATGTGATTTAGATTAGCTAGAAAGCAGGAAATCCAATGATTCTAGCTAATATAAATCACGTGTTACAACTGATCGTCACCCAGCTGATCATCAGAAATGCCGGTTTGCCCGAACCGGTAGCATTTCACACCTGTTAACTGAATCCGGTTTCTCCTATTGGCTTTGCTTGTCAGAGCTGGCTAGAAAGGTTACAAATGACGATCATGTGGCTCCTGGACACCGCAACGATCATAAATACATGCTGGTTGTTAAGAGCCAAAATTCTGATCGTGGGAATGCTGTGACAGTTGTAAGTGGGAGGACCAGACATAAGTCACTTTTTTCAATGCTATTGTAACTTTGAACAGTCACTACAAATGATTGTAATTCGAGAACTACTTGTATTGTACACTATAGCATATAATATATTCTACCTCCCTTCTTCTACCAACAGCTCAAAGCAGTTACATTATTAAGACTCCAGATAAGCAAGTTATAGCCACCGTATCTGAAGTTATGACCAGACTGGCTAGTGTTTAGATTATACATAGATTATTATCATCTTTTTGGCACAACTTTCATAAGGGTAATAATTAGACAAAGACAAAGCTAAGACATACACCTGTACTTTCAGATTTACCTACTGTATTTACCTCCTTTCAAAACTCAAGGCAAATATGTCTACTGCTGAATCTTACCTAAGTTTACTCCTCAAATTAAACAAGGCAAACATGGGATAAAAAATACATAAAAGGTGTCCTAATAAACTTCATAATGCCATAACATAATTACTTAGTAACTTATGAACTGCATGTTTTGATGTATTATTTGTGTTTGTAGTTAGGAAATCTTTAGGAAATAGTTTATTTAGCCCCAGACTGATTTTTTATTCTTTTAAAAATGTGTTATTTGACATATCCTGAAAAAATAATGCAATGAACCCTTTCAAAATAATATATCTGTTACATCCCCCTACTTTCATCCATCCTTCTACCCAAGTGCCTTACATAAGAACATAAGCGGTGCCTTTAGTTAGTTTAGTTTATTGGTCTTGTATGCCGCCCACTCCCGAAGGACTCCGGGCGGCTTACAATAAACAAGGGAAGGGGATAAATAAACAAAACAACACTTTAAAATACACAACATTCACAGTTACCGTGGGACTGGATATTTCACAAGCCCCCCGGCCTGCTGGAGCAACCAGGACTTGGTGGCTTTGTGGAAGGCCGGGAGGGTAGCCTTGATGAATGACACCTCTGGTTGTCTAGTCCAGGAGACTATTTTCACTGTGACCAACCAACAGCACAAAACAACACACTAGTGCCCCAGCAGATGGCTTTACAGCAGCAGTCAAACTGCTATCAAAGTTAATAATCATTGTTCCCCCTGACTTTTCATGAATTGGTCCAACCCTTTTTAAAAAAACTGTAGCATTTTTGCCACCGTATATATAATTTTATACCTGCTCACATTGAATGTCATTTGCCATTTTGATACTCGTTCCATTAATTTGTAGAGATCCCTTTGAGCTCTTGGTAGTCCTTTATCACTCTGAAAGTTTTTAATATCATCAGCAAATTTGGCTCTTCTACTAGTTAGATTTAATTCCAGACAACTTTAAATGTATTAAAAAGCATCAGTCCTTTCAAGTCATGCTCAAGGTGACTATTTCTCTGCATATTTTTTTTAAAGCACTCCTTGGAAATGAGTTGCTTCTGAGTTTTTTTTTTTTTAAACTGCCCAATCTAATCATATTGTTACTTGATCATAAAGCAAATGAAATGCATTCAATTATGATGAGAAATAGCATGACCAGGGGTTCTTACGCCAATTACATACAATTTGATACCTTTACAATTCTCACCTTTGTTTACATTCTTGGACTTTATGAACTTCTTTCAGTGGTATAACCCGAAGAGGCTCCTTATCCTGAAAAATTTGAATCATTACAATTTTATCAAGTAAAAACCAAAAATATGTGTTTTACAAACCTGTTTTGAAAGGAAAAAGCCAAATAGAAAAAAAATATTGACAAAATAAAAGCTATATGGACAAAAGGATAAAAGCATACACATTTTCTACATGAATTTGGTTTAACAGAAAGAACCTAGTTTCTTCCACTCCAGGTTGATTTCCTAGAAAGGAGGAGCCCAGAAAGAATTCAATTAGCTAATATTAAAGATATTAAGATATTAAAAGGAGACTGAACATTTATTTCAGTATTCCACGATTAACATTCTGTAAAAATGATACAGGTAGTCCTCATTTAGCGACTGCAGTTGGGGACCAGCAACTTAATTTTAAACAAAGCAATTCTTAAGTTAAAAAAAATGTGACAACAATTGTGCTTTTGATTTTACTTCAGCTTGACTTCAAACGGATAAGCAAGTCCAAATGGCAAGAAAAGTTTCTGGAATTCAACTCAGAAGAAACTGTGTAAGTTAATTTTATAGCTCTTTTTCTTCACTACTCTGGCCTTTCGAGTGCTCACCCTGGTGCTGGTATAATTAGCAAGAAGACAATGTTTCTTCATGTTTTTTGACACTCCCAAAGGCACTCAGCATTTTCTTTATCTTCCCTCTTCCCTCATGAGCTGAAAATCCTTCCTGCTGAAATCCCAAGCAGCATTTTCAGCCCCTGAATGATGAGACTCTTGTGCATATCCTGCAAAAGGCCTCCAAAGACATTCCCTACCCACCTGAGGAAATCTGTGCTCCTTACCTTACCTTACCTATGCTGCCCCTCCCTGCTCAGAAGCTAAAACTCTAGCTTAAATTTTGGCTCCCTCTTGTCTCTAGATGGTTGAAAGAGCTGCTTGCCAAAGAATGTCAAATCTCTTACCTGCACGTTACTCCACCCTGAAGTTCAGGTTGCCTGTTCTTGCACTCCTACACAAAGGTGCAGAGGGAACATCTTTGGCGGGGTACAAGAATAGACCTCTGATCTTCAGGATCTGAGCTCTGTTTCTCTACCCGCTGGAGTAGTTTAGTTCCCCTCAGCAGGCAACTCTTTTCAGCGGTTGACCGACAAAAGCGCGCCCGACGAAACCGCGGTGACAAAACCACGAGTTCTAAACCGACGAATGAGCGCTGAAGCGTGCCGACAACAGCAAGCCGACAGAAGCGCGCTCTAAACCTAACCCTAAACCTAACCCTGACCCTTACCTTAACTTAAATCGAGCTTCTGTCGGCGCGCTGTTCTCGGCGCGTTGATGACATCACGGTTTTTGCGCCACGTTCTGTCATCACGCTTTTGTTGTGCGCGCATTTGTTGGGTCACGCTTTTCAGCCAACCCCCAGAAACCACCTCTTAGGGAGTGCTCCTAGTAGATGGAGGCAGCAGCTTGTAATCTTTCTGCCAGCTCCCCCATTAACTTTCTGGGAAATCAGCAAAGATTGCAAATGGCAACCACATGATGACAGGGTGCTTTACACCCAATCATAAGTATGAACATGATTATGAGGGGGGGTGGGGAGGCTACATGTTATGACAGACTGAAGTTCTTTACAAGCCATCAAGCACCTTTTCCAAGGCCACTGTAACTTCATACCAATGTTAAATAATGGGTGGATGTGTCCAGGACTACCTATAGTGAAAAACTGATTAGGGTGTCATCGATTTCAGTAGCTGAATGACAGGGAGTGTTCTAACCAACTAAGAGCAGAACTTGTAATTGCGATTTTTAGGGGCATGCTGCACTCTGGAAGAAAGCAGCTCAGGAAAAGGTTACTTATTTAGGCAATCTCTCTGCTCTGACAGAAAAAGAAAAAAAAAAGGTCAAAATTTTTCATTACCGTCACAACTGCAAATGGATACTGTCCATGGCAGTCACTAAACAATATATCATGGTTACCAAAGTAGTATTACATTATAATCCCTTTCCTCCTTTTTCATTACTTTATAGATAATATAGTAATGTTTTATTGGGAATTACTTACATTCACCAAAATTAGATGCCTGCTATTGCAAAATTTTGCTTACATTAAAAGACCTTTTAAAATAATCTAGTTACACCGGTAGTACACATATTAAAAACATATTGCAGCACTCAAATGTAGTAAAATAATATTCCAAGGAGCTTGTTAAACACAATAATCTAATTCAGCCACAAAACTAAACTAGGTTGACTGATAATTGCTTGAGTAACTTGCATGTTTCCTTTCACTTCAAGAATATTTTCTTTTTTTTTCTTATGTACAAAACTGAAATGTATGGTAACTAAGCAGAACTAAGGTTCAAAGCAGGACTGGGAGACCTGAAGAACACTACAAATATAATTTCAGATACACCTTCAGGATATAAGTTCCCACTTTCACTGTACAGAAAAAAAAACTAGGATCTTTTCCATATAGAATAGAGATAATACAATTTTATGATTTACTCGGCTTGAGGAGTGATTTACACATATAGTTTCTGTTTCTACCTAACCACATACAGAAGAGGGAACGAATGAGCTTAATAACAGCTTAAGGCTACAGAATTACTTCCTATTGGTCTCTTTAAAGTAACAGGGCAATCTATAATTTAAAAGGACAAATATTATTTAAATGTTCAGGCACGATAAAATATAAACACTGTGATTTTTGGAGAGACGCTATTGTGCCTAACAGCTACAGATTTCAGAAAGATCTGAGCACATAATTTTCAAATGTGCCAAACATTTGAAAATTGGGAACTGAAAATGAACATTTGAAAATGGGGAACCCATCAAATTTGCAGATGACACCAAGCTGGCAGGAATAGCCAACACTCCAGAAGATAGGCTAAAGATACAGAAGGATCTTGACAAACTTGGAACATTGGGCACTATCTAATTAAATGAAATTCAATGGTGAAGAGTAAGGTTCTACATTTAGGCAACAAAAACGAAATGCACAGGTACAGTATAGGTGGTACCTTGCTCAATAGTAGTAACTGTGAAAGGGATCTTGGAGTCCTAGTGGACAACCATTTAAATATGAGCCAGCAGTGTGCAGCAGCTGCCAAAAAAGCCAACACAGGTCTAGGCTGCATAAACAGAGGGATAGAATCAAGATCACGTGAAGTGTTAATACCCCTTTATAATGCCTTGGTAAGGCCATACTTGGAATACTGCATTCCATTTTGGTCACCACAATATAGAAAAGATGTAGAGACTCTAGGGTGCAGAGAAGAGCAACAAAGAGGATTTAGGGACTGGAGACTGAAACATATGAAGAACGGTTGCAGGAACAGGGTATGTCTAGTTTAATAGAAAGAAGGATTAGAGGAGACATGATAGCAGTGTTCCAATATCTCAGGGGTTGCCACAGAGAAGAGGGAGTCAAACTATTCTACAAGGCACCTATGTGTAGAACAAGAAGCAATGGGTGGAAACTAATCAAGGAGAGAACCAACTTAGAACTGAGGAGAAATTTCCTGAAGTTAGAACAATTAATCAGTGGAACAGCTTGCCTCCAGAAGTTGCGAATGCCCCAACACTGGAAGTTTTTAAGAAGATGTTGGATAGCCATTTGTCTGAAACGGTATAGGGTTTCCTGCCTAGGCAGGGGGTTGGACTAGAAGACCTCCAAGGTCCCTTCCAACTCTGCTATTGTATTGTAAACAGAGAATTGCAATCTGTATGGAGCTGGATGTCTCAGATACAGAAAAATTACATAATTTCTGAAGATGAAGTTGACCAAGATGTTTTCTTGACAGAAATAGCAGCCTTTTTCAGGGTGGTTGGTAGTTTTCCATTAAGCCGGACTAACCCTACTTAACTTTTTAGTTAAATATCGTGATCGAACTGGCTGCTGAATTTCTGAACCCACCCAGGCCCAGCTATGTGATGTCACATGTGATCTCCAGGAGTAACCTCTCTTCAAAATGTGCCATCCCTTGATATCAAGACTTTGCCCTGATGTATTTTAGAGGCAAAGAGACATATTCGAAACAGAATAAAAATGAGCTTAGTTTGTGATAAGTATATTTTAATTACAGGAAGAAATTATTATACATGCTTGTTGATAGAATATATAAATCAAAGTATTTAGCCTGGTGGTTTAAATTAACAAGGACAAGACACAAATTAACATAATCTGGCCAAATATTACACCATTATTTTATAGAGTGGGAATTAAAACTATGATAATTAGCCATATTAAATTTCTGACCATGTTGAGTGATGAATGGAAATATGGATTTGATGCATATTCAGGTACTCAGGTTCTGATCTGACATTAATTCTTGTGTAAACAATAAGTACTTCCGGATTTCTGAAAACTTTACAGCACTAAAAGAAACACATGAACGTATTTGAAAACATTCTAATTTGCGATAGAATAAAAGACTGCATAAATGTATTAATTTTTACATTGTTTTCTTTCATGCAATACGGTTCAGAAGATACGTACTGATCTTTTTCTCAAACTGGCAAACTATAATCTTTCAAAACCTTTTCTGGGCGCCACCATGTGGTTGTTGTAAGGAAAGCAAGTGCACACTTAATACTTTACTGTTAACTCCAAATGAAGTGAACATGATAAAAGGACACTTTAATAAGATTTAATAAGATTCACCCTCAGAAACATTTCATATTTCAAGAGCAAACCTGTTCATCTGTTCTTTCAAATAGTAACTGCCAGAAATGTGACTACAACTACATTTTAAGAAATAGTAAGTAGTAGGGGTTTTTTTTCTTTTATCACAATGCTTCACTTTGAACAACATCCCGCTGGAGGAATCTGTGTTGTGTTTTAGTATAAACTTTTCAGAAATGGAATGCTTCTTGATGTTCTTTTAAAGACTATATGCAACTTGACAGTTTTAAACATCTTCACTGAAATGCTGTATACTTTCCTAGGAGTAAATATTCGAAGGATTGTTTCCAAGTACAATTATCTTAATACGGATAATTATTATTGATACCATATTTCCCCAAAAGTAAGACAAGGTCTTATTTTCCTTTGGACACCCCCCCCCCAAAAAAAAATTTTTTTGCTTCAGGCTTATTATCAGGGGGGAGTGTGGCTATTGGTTTGAGGTTGCCGGTGGCTGCCCTCTTGCGAGCGGGTGCCCGAAGAGCCGAGCACAGCTTCAGGGGCAAACAGCTGTGTTGCACTGTCGCAGCAGCGCAATAAAGCCGCCATGAGGTGCCCACGGTCACCACCGCTACTCCCGCCGCTGCCATGTTCCGAGCATAACCGGCTTCCAAACTCTGGAGATCCGCTGCCGAGTATTCCAACAGCGGCCGTTCTGGGACTACGCTCTATGGTTGTGGTGGATCTCCGGAGTTTGGAAGCCGGTTATACTCGGAGCATGGCGGCAGCGGTAGCGGGGTGGCCGGGCCCAGCCCTGCAGGAAAAGTTGGGCATGGTGAGGCAGGGAGGCACGCGAGCTGGAGGCAGAAAAAGTGCTTGCGCAATCTCTCTTTCCAGCTGGGCAGAGCGCCAGGCAGCTTAGCGCCTTTGGGATATTACTGAGTCGATGAGTGGCACTCTGCCCGGCTGGAAAGGGGCATTGCCAAGTAGCTGCTAGTGAGAGCAGCTTCCTCGCAACCCCCCCCCCCCCGTTCCAGCTGGGCACAGCACCACCCACCAACCTAGCGGTATCCCAAAGGTGTCAAGCAATTGGAGCACCTTTGCCCCCCCTCCCCCTGGCTCCTGCGGCTTTGCGCCTTCGGGATATCGCTAGGTTGGTGAGTGGTGCTCTGTTTGGCTGAAGGGGGGGGGGGGTTGTCCAGGGGTCTTATTATTGGAGGAGGGCATATATTTTTGCCCACAGGAAAAATATGGCATGGTCTTCTTATCATGACATGTCGTAATTTCGGGGAAACACGGTAATTCATTCTATAGCCCATTGACACTATAAGTCTAATAGTGTCATATATAGGAAGAACTACCATATTTTTCGGAGTATAAGATGTACCTTATCCCTCCCGAAAAAGAGGGTGAAAATCTGGGTGTATCTTATAAACTGAATACAGCATTTTTAGCCTCCTGAAACCCTGCCCCCTTTGCAAAAATGGCCGTGCATAACCTTTAGCCTTCCAGAGTGCTCCTGGGGGCTGTGGAGAACAAGAATGAGCGAAAAGAGGCTCATTTTGCTCATTTCTGCCTCTCTCCCCTGCCTCCAGGCGCACTCTAAGCCTTCTAAAAGCCATGTATGCCATTTTTTGACAAAAAGGGCCCATTTTCACAAACATTCGCTGTTTTTTGCTCATTTTTGACCCCCAGCGCCCAGGAGCATGCTACAAGCCTCCTAAAGGCTGTGCGTGCCTTTTTGTTTTGACAAAAAACGAGCCCATTTTTGCGAAAAATAGGCTGTTATATTTTGGGAGGTCTGCAGAGTGCAAAAACTTTTTTAAAAAAATTTGCCTCTTCAAAATCTTGGTGCACCTTATATTCCGGTGCGTCTTATACTTTCAAAAAATACGGTAATCACCCTTGAAATTTCTTAATTTTCATACTTTTTTCATGCATCCTGTTTAAACAAGAAAGAACTCTAGTAGCAAACCTGAATCTAGCACCTCTCATACAAGATTCAAGGTCAGCTCTTCATGGGCGTCTAGACAGGAAACCAAAACCATAAGCATTCATATTACTTTCATTGTAAGAATCTTGCAAGTCTGAAAGCATTTCGCTCCCCCTTTGCTTTTATTTTCCAGAGAGCTAGAAGGGTCCCTTCACAGGCACTTTCTTCACCTCCACTCCTCCTGTGCCTGAGATCTTTCTTATCAGACTGTCCTCTAGACTGTAGTTCTTCCTCCTTCCAAGGTTATTCTCACATCCCATAACACAAGGTGACTAAGAAATCACTTTAAAACAACTGACATTTATAATTTATTAAATATTTTCAATTATTTTCCTAAAATAATGCTTAGCAACCTAACCTAAACATATAAGCTTTTCCCTGTTAAAAATTTGCCTGTTAAGAGTTTTAAACACATTCTATGTAGATAAAGAACAAATTAAAATGTTATCATTAGCATATTTATTTCACTAGTGAATGTACATATGAAGTACTTGATATTTTCAGAATATTTTTCCCACAAGGAAGGGTATGCAAATTGTTTTGCATGATCCCATCTATATCCAAGCATTTTCTGGGATACAATAGCATAGCAATAGCAATAGCAATAGCAGTTAGACTTATATACCGCTTCATAAGGCTTTCAGCCCTCTCTAAGCGGTTTACAGAGTCAGCATATCGCCCCCACAGTCTGGGTCCTCATTTCACCCACCTCGGAAGGATGGAAGGCTGAGTCAACCTTGAGCCGGTGAGATTAGAACCGCTGAACTGCAGATAACAGTCAGCTGAAGTGGCCTGCAGTGCTGCACCCTAACCACTGCGCCACCTCGGCTCAGTGCATAAATTAAGCTCGGCATAAATTAAGGCTTCTAAATCTCAGGAGATTATAATCTGCAAGACAACTCATATATGGTCAGCAAATTTCACAAAGACAGACATAATTCCTGACGTTCAGTTAAAAACAATCTGAGAGTTGAGAGCCATTCCTTGCAAATCGGCTGAGTAACCTTTCAGGTTCATTTTTAAAAAAAATGAAGCTGAGCACCTGTAGGGAATGGGCAGTGAAACCAATGAAGAAAGTAACAATAGCATTTCCAGGGGAAGTTCAATGTCATTAACACGTTTAGTTTAATGTATTTGGTTTAAACAAAATCTTAGTCTTAAAACTTAGAACAGTGCAAAAGGCTTGAGGGCAAAGCAGGCAGTCCGTGATTTGCCCACAATGTCCTTACAATCAGAAAGTGTTAGCATGATTGTGCAGATGGGGATACCCTTATCCAACTATAATAGTAGCAATAATAAAATCCCCACAATAAAGCCAGAATTATATTTTACTAAAAGGGAATGGAGTTGGATCTTGTTACATTCACAGATTGTACCTCTCCTGAAACACAAATATCAGTCCCAATGCATTAACGCATAAAGACAAGAAAACCTCAAGGAATCAGCTGTTAACACCCCCACAACAGAAGCAGAGACAGGACACAATTTGATCCACCTTGATATTATGGTGCTGGATATTCTCTTACCAATGGTGGATGAGACACAATCTGAATCATGAAACCCCCTTTCTGAGATGCTCCTTAATTATTAGCCAACTTAGGCCATTCTTCCACCTTCAGGTGACAAAATGAAGGTTGAAATATGTTCCCCCTTGATAGAAAGAAAGGGTCAATTGTAAGATTGCTGAATCAGACTTCCAACCCTACTGAAAAACCATTATGTTCTGAGAGCCTATAAGTAGAAGTTAATGAGTGTCCTTAATGGGGACATTGATGAGTTGATTTTGTTTTGTATTTTATTTTCATTGATAAAACATAATAAATATTTTTTTAAAAAAATAGGTGAGTTGATGGAATCATGGAGGAATAACCAGGAATACTGTTCAATGACTAAAAGGCATGCTCCTATTTTAAAATCTCAAACTCTCTTGCTGTCATTTCTTCAGGCAAACTTTCTGGCACTATTTAATAATATTCATACGCTCAGGCAGAAAACTTCTCCACCTGTTATACCTCTCTATCTCTCACATAGTTCTGATACTGCTGACATTTTTGATTTGTTATCATGCTGGATTCTTCTCACCCTAACTATCTAAGCAGAGTGCACGATGAATAAGAATAATTTTAGAAATCTATTTACAAGGGTGTCAATTCCTCATCACGGCCTAAAGCATGTTTCAAAGGAGAACTGTAAAACAGGTCCTTTTTCTGTTGTAAGGACAATTTTGCAAAGCTAATCTACAAACTTTTAGCCACTGGAGCAGAGGTGGGTTCCTACCAGTTCACACCTATTCGGTAGAACCGGTTCGTCAAATCTACCGAACCGGTTAGAAGAGGTTCCACCAGTGGACCCGGAAAGCAGGCCACACCTACAGAAGAGGCTCCAAAATTTTTTGAAACCCACCACTGGTCCTTGGATAGGATTATTCTACACTATCATGCTCATATTTATAAAACTCAGTGCCTCTGTGAAAGGTAAGGATGACTGCTGCGTTTGTGGTGCAATCAGAACATTGCGTGTGTTGAAGTTGTTTTAACGCAAACCAAAGATGCCTTTTAAAAAACAAGTTGACATCATATTCTTATGCATGTCAGTGCTGTGTGTGAGGTAATTTAAGGTGGTTCTGACAAGTGTCGTCGGCATCTTCATATCCGGTCACATGGGCGGCAAGCCACTCCCATCCGGTCACATGGGTGGCAAACCACTCCCACAAAGGAGGCCACACCCACAGAGTAGGTTCGACCAATTTTTGAAACCCACCACTGCACTGGAGATAATAGGAAGACCAACCTACACAACAACACTATCTACACTGAAAAACTGATTATTTCTCATCTAAAGCAGGGGTTTCCAACCCCCGACCCATGAGGCTGGCACCACACCGTGACACGCCAGAAACTGGGCTGCACAAACAAGCGAAGCCCCATCCACAGGTTGCAGGGAGCATGAAAAACCACACATCTCCAGTCTGCAGAAAAACCTTTCTCCTCGGAACTGGTCCCTGGTGCCCAGAAGGTCGGAGGTCGCTGATCAAGGTTATTTATACTCTTATCAAGAAATCTTCTAAAAATAGAAACACTAGTCTACAAATAATTATAATTATTAGACCTTTATTGCTAGTTATGTCTTTTGAGAATAAAGCTGATCAAGACCAAGTGAAGCTCAAACAGAAACTAAAAGGACAAAACAGTCACAATAAAGAAAACCAGTCCTGTCAACACATGTACATTTTTCATGCTTAATTTTACAAACTGTCATCATTGATAATCACAAGATAAATTAAGTTTTGGATTTTTTTTTCTATTTTTCTATTGCAAATTGAAAAAATATAATACAATATACGGAATATACAAGAATAATTACAAGGCATGAATGAATCAAAAAGTAAATAATTTTCTGTCCAGTTATAAATCAATATAACATACAACGTTTTTATAATGTATATTAAAATATATTATTAATACAAAAAAAATAAATCTGATTTTTTTCTTATTTGAAAATGTTTCAAAGTTTCAAATTGGCAAGAGTGGTTGTCTATAGTACTAAAAAACTAGAGATAAAGAGAGTGGCATATTTGTAATATTCTAATTTATTGTCTTTTAAAACCGCCTTCCATCTTTTTTTAAAAATCAACACTATAAACCGGTGGTTCCCAAAGCGGGAGGTACCGCCCCTTGGGGGCAGTGGGATGACTTAGGGGGGTGCTAAGAGGCAAGAGCGGTGGCAGGGGGTGCTAAGAGGCAAGGGTGGGGGCAGGAGGGCGCTAAAAGACAAGGGAGGTGGCAGAGGAGTGTTGGAGGTGGCCCCCTCACAGGGGCTCTGCCTCGGGCTCTGTTGGTCACCAGTCATCTGAGCACTTCCGGCAGGTGTGAAATTCAGTCTAACTTCCCAAAGACTGGAAGGATTTTTCGCTCGCTTGCTCGCTCACTCAGGAGGCATACAAGCATGTCAGGCCGGGGGGAGGAGGGGTAAAGGGAGGCAGAGAAAGAAGACCCTTTGGCCTGCATTTCTCCTCTGATACGACTCTGCGTGTGCTATGCATGGAGAAGAGATGCGGGACTGAACGGGGCTGTCCTTGGACCTGGCATTTCAGGGACTGGGAATTGGCACTGCAGTACGCAGAGAGCACGATGTCACTGCACAAGAGCGCTCGCCTGCCTGCCTGCCTGCCTCTTTCGCGCTTTTATAAATGGCTTTACTTCTGACTCCCTTTCCAGGGCTGTGCTGTGAGCTGCCTCCGCGAGGATGCGCCTGTGCAACAGAGCCACCCCCCCCCCGAATCCCTCTTGCACCCACTCCACCTGCCTCTACCCCTCCCATCTTAGAAATGCAACACAGGTAAACATGCGGTGGGGGGGGGAGAGAGGCTAGCCCCTTTTGTCTCCTCGCTCCATTCATAGAGATGGCCTTAAAAAGTGAGGAGCAGGAGGAAGGCCACTTGGGGTGGTTTCTCAAACTTTGCGTTGCAAAGTAATCTCATTGAAGGCTGAAATATAGGGGAGATTGTGGAAAAGGGATAAGCATTTCCAACATATGTTTATAAAAAAGTAAATTAAAAAGTGGTCTAATTACTGTCTAAAGTTGGATATTGTCACATACAGGAAAAAGCAAAGCAAAGCAAAGCAAAACAAATTATGATAGAACAACGTCCCATATTAGAAGATGCTGTCTAAATGTTCCCAGTATGCCAAACAAGATGTTTTATAACCAAATGGAGTCAAGACTGCAGTTTTTTAAATAAAGTGCCCTTCCTATCTTGATATTTATGCACAGTGAGACCTTTGTCACAGATAAACCTGGATAATGGCATCACTCTTATGTTGTGTGAGTATACATGAACTGCAAGGCTTGTATTTTGCCATAGTATCATCTACAGCTCCATAAGTACTACTAGGGTTTTGACCAGCTTCTGGGTACCAATGTATTGAGGAATAAGGAAAGACTGATCACGTGGGGCAGTCTAATGAGCATTTCTGAAATGGCAGATACCACAGAACAAAGTCTTCTTCCTTCTGCACCCCCACCCCACCCTGTTATTTTGAAAAAAACAAAAGGTAGCAGTGTGTGTGTGAATGATCAGGCATGTACTATATTACACAGAATTTACTAAACAGTGAAGTAGTTACTAAATTTTACTGAGTTTACGAAGTTACTAGTTACTAAGGTTCTTGACAAATGACTGGATCATGTTCAACAATTTTGTTAAATTAACATTAACTAAAAAGATTTTTAAATTGGATTTTAAATAAATGTGCAATTAATTGTTACAGTGTTGAATTTTACTGTTACTATCTTCCTTCTGTTGTGCAAACCGCCCAGTCACATGACCCTCCCAGCTACGCCCACCAAACCACGCCCACAGAACCGGTAGTAAAAAATTTGAATTCCACCACTGGGTGGGGGGCACCAAGGGGTTGGTGGACTGAAAACGTTTGGGAACCACTGCTATAAACCATCCTTATTATTTCTAGTTCCATTATCTCTGGTGGTTAAATATAGATCAGGATTTATTATCTGCTGTAAACGATTTCATATAACTACAGGTTTTGGAGTGTGTTTCTGTTTGGAGGAGAACTTCCCTTTGAAGTATTTTTTTGTATATTTTACATATGTGCAATATAAGAGATATAGATATAGAGATACATAAAATGTTATGTTCACCACCTTATAAGGATTCAGGAGAGACCTGGACAAACATTATCACACACATAAGAATCCTTCTGTTGTTTGGGAAATAGGCAGAAAGTATACGGTTCAGAGAAGGTGCAAGGTATTTGCCTTAAAAGGCAGAAGGATAAATTGAGCTCTAAAATGAAAGTAACCCAGTTGTTAAAATTTCTGTAACTTAACATCTGTCTCTTTTAATATATCTTCCTGACCTTATTTTCTCAAAGTTGCTCTATGTTTTAATTATTCACTGGCACCCTTGAAATAATGAAGAGTATCTGTATAATACAATTCTAAAAATTGGCATTATGTTCAAACTAGGATAGATAACTATAACAAAAGCTTTTAATTATTCATCTTTAATTCAAAATGAAATCAATGTGCATAACATAAAACAAATAAAGTGCATACATTATCTCTGTGCATTTAGTTATTAAGAATTCATGTTTTTCCCCAGTTTATATTTTAGAAATATGACTTATCCACTTCTAAATACTTAATCAGAGCACTAGGTTATGTATGGAAAGTGATAATACTATTATTAATTCCACATTAAACTGTCAGCAGTATCATTACATTGGAATCTAACCATTGCTCCATTCATTATACACTATAATGTCCATCAATTAAAGAAAATGGATACAAAGGTAATTATGTTATAAATTCTGTTTCTAAAAACTGATTTTCCTGTCAAAATAATGGAAACAATGCAATTATGCATTAACACATTTGGTCAAAATATTTCTTCTGAAGTTTTGCTTAATCAAAGATATAAATGGATACCTACCAGTTCTGATTTAAAATAGCCAATTGAGTTTTCATCAAGTTGGAAATACCTTCTTTTCCAGTTCTTCATCTATATATACAGACAAAATTGTAATGACTTAAATATATGTTAAAGAAACATGTTGTTTTTTATTTATTCGTTGTTTATTCACTGAGTTTTAGGCTTTCTAGCAAGACTACATGTTACTTTTCTCATATTCATATTCTGTGCACTATTCAGATCTAGTTCCTTAAATCAGAAATACTTTTCTGATTCAACATGAGTATAAATCGAGTATAAGTTGTAAGTCAAGGACTACTTGTATACTATTGTCAAAATTCTTAACATGGCAAAGTTTCCATACAGGAATTACATTGTATTATATAGAGCAATTCATGATGCATACTGCTGTACACTGTGCAGTTCCGCATTTGGTTAGTGAGTAATATATGCTGATAATATGTACTAAAAATTCATTATAGAGATAATTTCAAGTGGATTATCAGAAATATCAGAAATACCTGAAACAAAGTCTTGAACTTGAAAAAGCCTTGGCCTTGAATTTTTTTTTTTAAATTAACTGCAGGTAAAGAACTCAGTTGAAATAATTCCAAGAACCTTTCTTCAAGAACAGTTACCAAAACACATGTACAATTACCAAATAGTGTATTAGGTTTTTTTTCCCTTTTCTAAACCTTTTGCCTCCAACAAACATTATTTCTTTAGTGTTTTTGGGGAATCTGTTCTGCATGAGTTAAAAAGCAACCCCGTTGCATTATATATTGCATAACATATTTAATTAAGCTCGAAAGGTACTCTATCTGCTTACCAATGCTCCCTGTTTAACACAATAACCTGTTTTGATAACTGGATTGTCTGGCGGATACTTAGTAGTAAAGTATGGAAGATGGCTTTGGGACCGTTTCAAGTAGCTTTTATCAGTTTCACCACATTCATTTCTCTCTTCTTTCTAGAAAAAGTAAACAAGATAATTTAGAATAAATAAATAAATAAAGTTGGCTTTGCTTCCATATCTAGACAGAATCAGATTTATACGGCTAGGATCCTTTCATCCCTGTTTTACATCAAATAAGTGGTATAAAAATTATTTTCACTAGATAAATGTACACTGAAAAGCAAACCAAACATTTTAAAGATACTGGGGATGGATTTCCTTGTGTTGTTCTGGAATTACATCCTTGGTGCTTCCGAGATCAACTATTTCATATTCCTTGGAGGCATCATCACAAAATTTAATAAACAATTTTCAAAAAAATTGCTTTTTAAATTCTAACTTATCACACAGGTAAATGAGATTTATGAGTTACACAAAGACCCAGAAAATAATACAGCTACAAATCAAAGAAACTCACGTGCAACCACAGACATACAGTAAGTTTCACATTGACTAGAAGAGCTGAAGAACAAATCAGCCAGCTTCCTCCTTCCACTGAAGGCAGCATATTATAAGCTAAAGGGGTTGGGAAATATGGGCAAACTAAAACTTTCCACCTAAGAATTACTTTTATTTTTTCTTCTAATATGAAAATTAAGAGGTATCTTAACTGCTGC
Source organism: Thamnophis elegans (assembly GCF_009769535.1). Classification (NCBI taxonomy): domain Eukaryota; kingdom Metazoa; phylum Chordata; class Lepidosauria; order Squamata; family Natricidae; genus Thamnophis; species Thamnophis elegans. The sequence goes on from NC_045550.1 coordinate 8,619,248, forward strand.
AAACATCTGGCAATGAGGTATCTTAACAATTTTTTTCCCCTTTTCAAGTTCAGCTGTCTCTTACACATCAATAAGAAGGACAAAATCCCAATAATATATCTATTATCTTGGAACTGGTATTATTACCTGAGTAGGAGTGGTTATGGGAACACCACCAACAATTTCTGTTCTGTAAGACATCTGTTTTCTTATTCCCAAATTTTCAGAATGACGCAATGTATTATCAGTATGACACAATGAGTCAGCCTGCTTTGGTACCTGGAAATAGAACATTATAAAAATACTGAACTGAAATGTATCTTCTAAATCAGGCTCTCTCAGAATGTGACTATTCTTGTCTATTTTTCAATTATTCACAAGTAAGAGAAATGAGGCAAATGTTCATCGTTTCCGCTATCCCTTTTGGATCTTTTTCTTAAGACATGGCTAAATTACTTACTTTCCTGTCTTTTAAATGTTGCTTTAAAAAAGCTAGGTACATAGCCTAAACATTTTAATAGTTTCCCGTGAGCTGAACTGTAAAGTCTTAAATCTTCTCCTACTGATTATTTTTAAGATTTAATTTTTTAACCAGGATGAGGCAGACTTTCAGAATTTTTTTTTAAAATGGTGCAGAACCAATAGTGAAGAAAGTTACATGGTAATGTTTTTCCATCACTTACTGAAATCAATATTGATGCAAGAAATTATTTCACATTCTTTTAAAATATTTTTTTTTGTGGACTCTTATTGTTCTTTTCTTTTAGGGTGCTCAATAAACAAATGCAGAGGTTTTTTTTAGAAATTCTGAAACAAACAAAATCACACACACTTCTCATAGAGCTTAATTTTTTCCAATTTCATTGAGTGAGGTATAGATGCAGTTGTTGTTAGCAATAGCAATAGCAGTTAGACTTATATACCGCTTCATAGGGCTTTCAGCCCTCTCTTAAGCGGTTTACAGAGTCAGCATATTGCCCCCAACAATCCGGGTCCTCATTTTACCCACCTCGGAAGGATGAAAGGCTGAGTCAACCTTGAGCCGGTGAGATTTGAACAGCCGAACTGCAGAACTGCAGTCAGCTGAAGTAGCCTGCAGTGCTGCACTTTAACCACTGTGCCACCTCGGCTCATATGATATCAAGGGACTATGAACTTAAAATGCAAAGGCAGCCTACAAATTATTTTTGGATCATGAGCAAGGTACTTCATGGAGATAACAAATAGCAGGAAACAAAGAATGAAACTTTGCATAATTCCCTCATTTAAATGCCGCGAGGCCAAAAATACTGGTCTCAAATCTCTTTTCCGGTAATGGTCCTGCAGCTAGAAATGGATGCATTGTACAACTGTTCCTTCAATGCCCAATACATTGACTTATTCCAATATCTCATGATCAGCATTATCAAATGCTATAGAGAGATCTGAAAGGATCATTCTGTCATTCATTGCTTATAATACAATGTAGAGCTCTCACGTCTCTCTCCCAATAGAGGCCCTTAAGCAGGACAATCAGGAGTAGTTTCCTAGCTCTATTCAAAGTTAGGTCTACAGTGTGGTCTACAAAGCTAGGTCTAGAGTCTAAAATTACTTTATTTTATTCAAGTAAGCTCATACTAAGTGACATTCACCTTCTCCAGGACTTTGTCCAGCAAAGGGATATTTACAACTGACAGTTTATTTTTAAAAAACTGAAGATTCCTTTGTAGCAACAAGCATGATAAGCATATCTTCTCTTCCAAGTTAAAGAACTTCCAATCAAAACTATTTTCACCTGATTGATAAAATGTTTTCCTTTCTAAAATGCTGAGCATTGATATCTAACATCGATTGACTTTGTCATAGGAGCTGTGGTGGCGCAGTGGTTAGAATGCAGCATTGCATTCTGCCAACTGCCAGCAGTTCAATTCTCACCGGCTCAAGGTTGACTCAGCCTTCCATCGAGCTCAGTAAAATGAGGACCCAGATTGTCAGGGGCAATATACTGACTCTGTAAACTGCTTAGAGAGGGCTGTAAAGCACTGTGCAGTATATAAGTCTAAGTGCTAATTATCAAGAAGTTTGTAAGTAATGTTTGCTTTCATATAGCTTTGATTTGCAGGTCCACATGATAACACAAGTATAGAATCTGATGTACCATTTACGTGACTTACTGAGATCTTAGCATGGTAACTAATACATAAAAGAGTTCATAAAATTCCTAACCTGGGATCTCAACATGGTATCTTAATGAAGTCTATCTTCCTTGCTACTAGAACCCTTGTCCTACTCTGCTCCAAAGAGCCGAGGTGGCGCAGTGGAAGAGCCGAGGTGGCGCAGTGGTTAGAGTGCAGCACTGCAGGCTGCTTCAGCTGACTGCAGTTCTGCAGTTCGGCTGTTCAAATCTCACCGGCTCAGGGTTGACTCAGCCTTCCATCCTTCCGAGGTGGGTAAAATGAGGACCCGGATTGTTGTTGGGGGCAATATGCTGACTCTGTAAACCGCTTAGAGAGGGCTGAAAGCCCTATGAAGCGGTATATAAGTCTAACTGCTATTGCTATTGCTTTTTAATTGTGCTATTTTTTTCAATCTAATGGAATGTCAACAAGCTAACTCCATCCAGCAGGATAACTCTCCCAAAACAAAGCAGGATGAGACTAAATTTCAGAATACTTTTAATTCCTCCATTCCTAAACCCTCCTCCTGGTGGGTCATGAAATTCAGGACTGAGTTATTAATGGTACAGAAAACAGAAAAAAATTCTAAAAGCCAAACTTTGCTTATAAATATATACCACTGCTCAGAAAAAAGTAAATTTAATAATGAGTATTTTGAGAGTGGTACAGCTTTTTTGCAAAAGGGCAAGTTCCCATAGCAGCCTTTTTTTTTTTTTTGGGTGCCCATGACATGCCCTCAAAATATCAAGTGCGCCCTCCTGCCCCAGAGTGGTTGGAAACACGTATTTTAATATGCCAAAATAATATAAACTTGAAATACTGATGAAAGTTCTTATAGTTGCCCTATTATAATAAGACCCTATGCAGAATAACCTAGAATTCAAAATGATCACTTACTGTGATTTTGGTAGCTTTGTTCAGGACATTCACCCATTCAACTAAATCTTGCTGATCATTGGCTTGTAAAAAGTATTTCCTCATTCCTGCATTCATAACTGTTGGAGAAAAAAATTATATAGACAGATAAAAATTTTAACATGCTTGTGTGAAAAGTAAAGACATTTTCACTTTGTTTGTTTAGACAAAGATTCAAATGTCGAGAACCATAATTCATGAATATATTTTCTTTAGATTTTCTTTAACCTCCCCCTGATGTCCGATATTCTAATGCACATTAAAATAATTACCAAATTGTACTTTAAAACTAGTTTTTAAAAAAAAATCAAGAAAATAAATCCAAAAGAGAAAGTCAAAAATATGCTATAACAAGCAGAATTCAAAATCAAAACTTGCAAGGCAAAAAGATTGTTGTTATTTCTTATATATACATTGGCAACTGCCATTTTTTTATTAGGGGATCAGCAGAAACATCCTTTTCAATATTTGATCTATAAAATACTGGATTTTTATTTTTATTTTTTAAAAAATGTTCTCTTTATATTAGAAAGAAAACAGAATAAACCGGTATTCAAAAACATCAATGTTTTAAAATGAAAACGATTATTTCCATTTGAAAAATTATTTATGGTGCATAATTTAAAGCCTTTTTTAAAACTTACCAAAGCAGAATTCTGCCTTTGGCCTCAGTTTAGTTGCATCACTTACCTAACAAAGTGAAAACACTGGCATTATATTGTGTAGCATGTATAAATACTATATATTTCAATATAAGTTTAGTGATGTAGATAAACAAAGCACACTGCTGTTCATGTGGATCTATGAAATGAAGCAGTGAACTGATGCAAGAAAAGCATTTTTTTTATCTTTGTTTTATATGTTCCCTCACATTCTACCACTAATCCATACTTTCTGAAAAGTTAACCATGTGTATGAGTTGGGCAGCCATATAAATTTGTTGAATAACCCTCTATAAAGTGTTAGGTTTACAGACAGCAAGTTACCCTGTATGCACATACATTTCATATTGAAAATATATCATGTTCAACTTCCTTCTATGTATCCAATGTAATCTCTGAGTTCCTGGGGCTGCCCCTGAAAAGTGTTCGGAGACTACAATTAGTCCAGAATGCAGCCGCACGAGCAATACTGGCTCCCTATCGGTCTCCGAGCACGCTTCAAGGTGCTGGTTATTACCTTTAAAGCCCTACATGGCCTAGGACACGGATATCTACGAGACCGTCTTCTGCCACATACCTCCCTGAGACCAATAAGATAGCACAGGATGGGCTTTCTCCAGGTGCCATCAGCTGGACAATGCCGGCTGGCGATGCCTCGGAGTACGGCCTTCTCTGTTGCCGCTCCGGCCCTATGGAATGAGCTACCCTTAGAGATCAGGACCCTACCCACTCTCATGGCCTTCCGTAAAGCTATTAAAACCTGGTTATTCCGGCAGACATGGGGCTGTTGACCTCTGGATTGAGATCCAGCCCCGCTTAGATTGGATGCATGTTGTTGTCTTTTTAAATTTGTCTTGTTTTATCTGGTTTTAATCTTTCTTGATTCTGTTTCTGTAAACCGCCCAGAGTCCTCCGGGATTGAGCAGCCTATAAATTTAATAAACAGTTAAACAGTTGAACTGTAATTCACAGCATTCCTTGCACTTGGTCATACTACCTGGGACTATTGCGAGTTATCGTTTAGCTGTGTCCAGGATTCTTCATCCCTATCCCTAGCTATTCAGAGCCCTGAAAAAATGATTGTGAATAAAGAACTCTATAATAAAAGCACATCTCTCACTCTTTCTCTAAACTTGCACAGAGCAATAGTTTGTTTTTTAAATTTCCAGGAGCTCATTCATTAAATCCAGAATTATTATTGCTCTCTCATGTCATTTTTCCAATTGTTACTTGCATCTGTGGTCTTATATTTGCTGATCACTTCTATCATGGGTCACCCCACCTCTTCTTTGAGATGGAAAGAGAATAAATAACATAGTACTCTTATTTGTTTAAAAGATTTGTATGGCCACTCATCTCAAAACATAACTGCTTTATCTTCTGAACTTTTTTAGCAACATATTCCCTTTTTTCTTCTGAAGTAAAAATTTGATGCACAGTTGTACCAATTCCTATCTATTTTACATATTTCATACTTAGCCACTCATTGCTATCATATCTTTTTAATAAAAAAATCAAGTTTTCTGGAAATACTCATACATTCTAGTAATGGATACATTTTATCACAAAATTGTTCAGTTACATAGAGGAATGAATACCTTAATTTAACTTCTTGATAAAACTGGAGCTAAACAGAAACTATTGCCATTACAATAAGCAAAGGATATTTTATTATCTGAAGCTTTATATATAAGTATATATATATTTGATATAAGCTTTATTCATCATGGATAAATAAAAAAAATTTGAAATACAAATTACTATATAATACCAGAAAAATTATATAGTCAATTAATCTGGAGCACATCTTACCTGACACAAAAAATATGATATGAGTGGCCAATAAAATCAGCCATGTTTATTTTTAATATCATATTCCATGGTAGAAAAATGACAGTTCAAACATATTATATATGTATTGTTGCATTAGAAGCCCTTATTATCTCTCTTAGTTCTGAATTTTCACCGAATCCATTTCACTCAAAATGAATTTTAAAAAACTGAAATGACTTTCAACTCTTTCAAACTATGGTGGTTTTGAAATGTTGATCAGCAACACTGCTATAGAACCTTGAAAAATCTAAAGCAATGAGAAGTCAACTTGCATTAAAAAAAAAAAATCTTGCCCACAGATTTTGAGAATGGTATTTCTTTACCAAACTCTAAAATATCTGTAAGTGGTTTACACCTTTATTTGAAACCGTTTCGGTGCTCTGTTCAATTTTTATTTGTTTATAATTTAAATTTCCAGGAACACCTACTCATTATAACTCTGGGTAGTTTACAAAAATTAAATATAGAAACCATATACCAAAACCATTGATAACAATAAACTGGGGAGAACAAAAATGTGGTTAGCTATTTATACAGTATAAATGGAATCCACAGAAGATGTGTACAATACTTCTTTCAAGTATAACATGGGGATAGAGACAGGTCTTTAAGGGTTGGGATTAAAAGGATCAATGAATCTCAAAATCAACATAAATTGATAATCTACAATGCACAATTAAACCTGGCATTCTGAAAATTTGAATGTATATCCGTTATACAATTTTTTTACACATTCAAAATAACAACTGTAACTATAGTAGATGCAGATGTTTAAAAATCCTTCCAACTGAATTAATGCTACTTTTTTTCTTTTTCTCTAAGAGTACTATAAACTTGTTAACAAGGCTCTAAAACACAGGTGTCAAACTCACCACGTCACGTTGCTGTCACGTGACATTTCACAATGTTTTTGTCCTTCGCGGAGCTGGGGTGGGCGTGGTCTGTGCATGATGCATCCAGCCTGCGGGTTGCCAGTTTGACACCCCTGCTCTAAAACATGATTGCCATATTAGGCCTATAATACAATTCTGCAACTACTTCGACCCTTTTATTTTATTAGGTTGTGACTGGTGTCTCCTTTCAATAAGTGTAGGCTATTTGACCACCTGAATTTGAAGACAGGGGACTCTTACAAAACATGGAAAGTCTATTAAAATAGCCACATTTTGAAATGCTCCCAGCTAACAATCTCAATGGTGAGAAATGTGGTGGAGAGATAGGGTCAAGACAAGATCTGTCGAAAGAGTAAAAATCTTTGATCAAACTTCCCCCAAACTAGTCAGATATGTAAAAACAGAAGCTACAGATTATTGCAAACAACCTACTGAAAAATGCAGTACTCCAAAACAGGAAAACTGTATCAGAAAGTTTTTGTAAGGCTAACTTCACTACAAAAGGCATTGTGACAATATGGAGAAGTGTGAAATGATTGCAGTAAAAGAAGACTGCAAGGTCTGAAGAAAAGGACACCTTGCCAATTATAAAGCACAACAAAGATCTATTATGCTTTGGAACTAAAGCCAGTGACATAGGAAATAATGTGTAAGCATAAGGAAGGATGGATTAATATGAAAACCATCAAATCCTAGAACAGTGATGGTGAACCTATGGCATGCGTGCCACAGGTGGCACGAGGAGCCATATGTCAGGACACATAAGGCACGCTGGCCAGCTGAGTTCACTCTTTTTTAAAGCCATTTTTCACCCTCCCCAGGCTCCAGAGGCTTTATAGGAGCCTGGGGAGGACGAAAAGAGCCCCCCCGGAAGCCCTCCGGAGGCTTCATGAGCTTCCATGAAGCCTCCGGAGCGCAAAAAAACGGCCCTACGGGCAAACCTGAAGTTTAGGAACGGACTTCCCGTTTGCTCGGAGGGTCATTTTGACTGCTCCGGAGGCTTCAGGGAAGACTTCTGAAGGTCCCTGAAGCCTCCAGAGGGCGTCCGAGGGGGGGGGTAGGGGAGGCTGTTTTCATCCTCGCCAGGGGCCTATAAAGCCTCTGGAGCCTGGGGAGGCGAAAAAAGCATACAAAAAATGAGGAGGGTCGCACCTGTAGTGTGTGCATGCGCACTGGGGGGGGTTACGCATTACATTATGGGTGCGGCACGCCCACACACAACCTCCCTGCGCTCCCCCCATTTATGGCATGGGAGCCAAAAAAGGTTCGCCATTGCTGTCCTAGAACAATGTCTCTGTCTCAGTGAAGAAATTTCAACAGTAAAAGAGCTTCCAGGAAATCAGTGTTCTGAAATACACCATCAAATTCATAAAATAAGGAAAGGGAAAGTAGTACCTAAGGGAAAGTACTTAAAGGAAAATAACATAAAAATGTTGAGATGATTTTCAGTCCCAGACTGTGTTTTATTTTGAATCTGTAAACAAACACACATAACTAGCAAGCACATTTTCAGATTTACAAAAAGATATTGTTTTTGTATCATGTACAGACTGAGTGTCTAAGCTTTCATTCACTTAAGAATTCCCTGAAATACAATTCAACAGATTGTGCCAAAACTTTTACATACACTTGTAAATATGTTGACCTAAACACATTTTTTAATAATAGAGTTGGAAGGGACCTTGGAGGCCTTCTAGTCCAACACCTTGCTTGAGTTGGAGACCTTATACCATTTCAGATAACATAAAATATAGATATGAAGGGTTTTTTATGCATTATGAATTTGGAAATTCAATAATCTGAGAAGCATTCACATACCTTTGAAATGTAGGTAAGCTTAATGGATCCAACTGGTGGAGATCCGGAGGGGAGGTTCTGTAGTTAAGAATACAGGATAGTAGTGTAAAAGAAACACACACACACACAATAACCCTTATCATTTCAACCCAAATATTTCAAAATTGTAAAATACAGGTAATTCTTGATTTAAAGCCAGAACTGGGACTGGATTACTGGTGGAAATCATTATGGTCATAGTGGCACACAAGTGACCTGACCCAATTTCATATTCTTTGAAGTGTCATTAGGCAAATCCAGATTCATTAAGTGAATGCCACAGTTGTACATGCAAACTCATTCTTCCAGGTTTCTTCTTCTTCTGAACGGATCTTTTTTATGGCAAAAATAGCAATAGCAATAGCAGTTAGACTTATATACTGCTTCATAGGGCTTTCAGCCCTCTCTAAGCGGTTTACAGAGTCAGCATATTGCCCCCAACAACAATCCGGGTCGTCATTTTACCCACCTCAGAAGGATGGAAGGCTGAGTCAACCTTGAGCCGGTGAGATTTGAACCGCCGAACTGCAGATAGCAGTCAGCTGAAGTGGCCTGCAGTACTGCACTCTAACCACTGTGCCACCTCGGCTCTCTATCACAAAGACTAACCTATTGCCAACTGCCAAAATGTGGTCATGTGACTTTTGGGAGGAGTGGTAGGGTTGTGGCATGACATTTTACAATGGCCAAACGTGCTTTCTGGGTCCCTGGTAATTTTGAACAATCATTAAGTCATAAGACGAGGACTACTTGTAAGGTTCTAACAAGCTTTGTTTGTTAGTTCAAAGCAACTGTATTACTGCAGATTATCTTAAATTGCAAAATTCTGCAATTATTTATTTTCTCAAGTAGCAACTAAAACTGGAATATACTCTTAATGTTACATTTCTCTAAATAACACTCAACTGTCAACTTTAGCCCATAATGAAATAATAAGCACCATTATCCCATTTATACACTTGCTAGGTTATTCATTTATTTCCATAACATAAAAGTAGATTCAGCAAGGAGTGATGTTTCAGATTGCAGCTTTTATTATTCCTGGATGTCTAGGTTGATGAAAATTTAAGCTGCCTATCCACAGTATAAAGATATACAAGTTTTAAATGATTGTCAGCTGAATTATAAAAATAAATGGTCACTTTGCTACACTTCTAAAATAATATTTAACCCAATAAAAATATTAAATGGTAGCAATTAGTATTTTCAAAACCTCCAGAACCTTTCAGAAACTTACAAATTATACATTCATAAATATAACAATATTTATCTAATAAATATTGTTAAAATAAAATTTATTTTATTAAAATAAAAAAGTTGTTTACCTGTGGATTATCCATATACCATACCAAATTATCTTCTTTTGTATCCAGTATGAAATATCTCCGCAGAAATTTACCACTGTTTTCATTTTCTTCAATATCTAAAAAACCACAAATACGATTTTGACGATCCACATAAGGCATTTCTGAACCTGAACATTACACTGCAAAACAGAAAGATTGCTTTATTGTAAATATGTGAATTGAAAATGCTATATTTTTAGTTTCGTTTAATAAACTCAACTTTTCAGTTTAACTGCAGGAAATGTATTACTTGCATAAACCAGCAAACATGTTATGTGCATAAAATATGATTTAACAAATAACTGCATTTAGCAGGTTTTTAGATGTATGTCATTGACCTGTAAAAAAAATATGTATATATACCCAATGTTGTAGGTCAAAACGTTATTTTTCTAGTAGCATTGAAATTATAGCATTATATTAATAGCAGTTAGATAGCAATAGCAGTTAGACTTATATACCGCTTCATAGGGCTTTTAGCCCTCTCTAAGCGGTTTACAGAGTCAGCATATTGCCCCCAACAATCCAGGTCCTCATTTTACCCACCTCGGAAGGATGGAAGGCTGAGTCAACCTTGAGCCGGTGAGTTTTGAACAGCCGAACTGCAGAACTGCAGTCAGCTGAAGTAGCCTGCAGTGCTGCACTCTAACCACTGCGCCACCTTGGCTCAAATAAGTTGACTCAAATACTAAAACCATTCTCAAATAATTAAAATTGCTTAATTCTATCAACAAAGTCATGTAGCAATTAGATACATTACTGTTTCCCTATTTGGTTAATTAAAAATATTTAGACTTTTAAAACTTAGAGCAAAAAGGAAATAGCGTACAGGTTGGAAAAAGAGATACTACCAATTTATAAAAACCCAATGCTTGCATTCTGTGTTGTTCTGCTTTGACTGCAACACTAGCAACTATGAAATAAACACAATATTGCTTCAAAATCAACAAGAACTGAAACCAGTAGCATACTGTGGTAGAACATTCATATATCCAAAAATCTATAGATCTACCCAAATAGAGAATTTACTTCAGGGTTGATATGTAAACAATTCACACAGTAGTTATATGAATTGAAATCCTTTTAACTATATACAAAACTTAAGCGATTGGCTCCTCTGATAAATTGTGTAAAATGCTGATGAGATGCCAGAAACGTTTTCTCCAGATGTTTATATATAATACTCATACTGAATATCAGAGGCAAAATACATGCAATAGCAAATACTTTGTCAAGATACTAATTTTAGTACAGATTTTAGAAGAACATGCTTTACAAAGGAATAATACATGCTTCAGAGCTACTCCGGATAATTTTTAGTGTGTGTGTGTGTGTGTGTATATGTACAAGTGTAGGTGTTTGTACGTGTGTGTGTGTGTGTGTGTGTGTGTGTGTGTGTGTGTGTGTGTGAGAGAGAGAGAGAGAGAGAGAGAGAGAGATAGGATGGATGGATGGATGGATGGATGGATGGATGGATGGATGGACGGACGGACAGATATCTATATCTAAATATTGATATAGTTCTATCACATCAGAATTTTGCTTTTAACACAGAGCTATCAATAATATTTAACTTTACAGAAAAATAGTTTACTATCACATATATATCAACTCATTCACAAGGATGAATTTTCTATGCTGGCAGAATTATTACTTCAGCTGAGAATTTATTTAAAAAAATACCAAAATTTCTGAAAATGTCTTAAGCATTGCTAAAAGCAGAGAATGTACAAAACTGTTTGGTGGTTAATTCAGAGTCAAAAGATAAAACATTTCTTGCATGCTGTGAATTTTGACAGAGAAGTAAACATTGTAGGTGGGGGGAAAGATTACATAAATTCCAGAAAGAATGGAAAAGGTCTGATGCTTTTGAACTTAAATGACATTATGTTCTTAGTTGTCAGATTATTTTTCCAAGTATCTCAAGAGTGCAAGAAGATCTCCAGTCATTCATTGTTTATAATGATCAGACGTAGATATCCTAATAACTAGTATGACCAAGTCTCATATTTCTAAGGAAGCACTCTAGCATTGTTTGTAAAGAATAACAATTTTATTCAGATTATAACATGTTCTTACTATCAACAAGAGAGCAAAAAAGAATAACTCAAATTGCCAAGTGAATTTTAGCCCAGCGGTCCCCAACCTTTTTGGGTCCACCATTTGCATCAGTGGCAGTGGTGGCTCCAGGGGAGGGGATCGTTGCACGTGCACAACCTAATTCTGTGCATGTGCAAATAAAGCTTCGTGCACTCACCCGCCCCTTGCGCAGTTCCATTCCCAATAGGGCGGTATACAGTCCAGTGGTTGGGAACCCCTCTTTTAGCCCATAAAAATCCATTCTTATCTTTGTTAAATTATAAAATAACTTGCATTCATTCAATAAGCTTAGTCATCATAACATACCATGATCAACAAATAAGAAGCAAAATCCCAAGTTTGAATATAAACTTAAATGTCCAATGGCATAGCAATAGCAGTTAGACTTATATACCGCTTCATAGGGCTTTCAGCCCCCTCTAAGCGGTTTACAGAGTCAGCATATTGCCCCCACAATCTGGGTCCTCATTTCACCCACCTCGGAAGGATGGAAGGCTGAATCAACCTTGAGCCGGTAAGATTTGAACTGTCAAACTGCAGATAGCAGTCAGCTGAAGTGGCCTGCAATACTGCACTCTAACCACTGCGCCACCTCGGCATGATTTCAAGGGACTATGAACTTAAAATGCAAAGGCAGCCTACAAATTATTTTTGGATCATGAGCAAGGTACTTCATGGAAATAACAAATAGCAGGAAACAAAGAATGAAACTTTGCATAATTCCCTCATTTAAATGCCGCGGGGCCAAAAATACTGGTCTCAAATCTCTTTTCCGGTAATGGTCCTGCAGCTAGAAATGAATGCATTGTACAACTGTTCCTTCAATGCCCAATACATTGTCTTATTCCAATATCTCATGATCAGCATTATCAAATGCTGTCGAGAGATCTGAAAGGATCATTCTGTCATTCATTGCTTATAATACAATGTAGAGCTCTCACATCTCTCTCCCAATAGAGGCCCCTAAGCAGGACAATCAGGAGTAGTTTCCTAGCTCTATTCAAAGTTAGGTCTACAGTGTGGTCTACAAAGCTAGGTCTAGAGTCTAAAATTACTTTATTTTATTCAAGTAAGCTCATACTAAGTGACAGTCACCTTCTCCAGGACTTTGTCCAGCAAAGGGATATTTACAACTGACAGTTGTTCAAAACTTCCCTTTTTCAAAGCAGTGGAGATCACTCTCTCAATTAAAAGAGCCGAGGTGGTGCAGTGGTTAGGGTGCAGTACTGCAGGCCACTTCAGCTGACTGTTATCTGCAGTTCAGCGGTTCTAATCTCACCGGCTCAAGGTTGACTCAGCCTTCCATCTTTCCGAGGTGGGTGAAATGAGGACCCAGACTGTGGGGGCGATATGCTGACTCTGTAAACCGCTTAGAGAGGGCTGAAAGCCCTATGAAGCAGTATATAAGTCTAACTGCTATTGCTATTGCTAAAAGGCCCTGCGAAATGTTATCAGTTAAACTTTCCCTGCTACAGCTGGACAGGCATGCTAGCAAGAGCCTAAAATGTTATCATTGGCAATATTCGTTGCGCCTACAATTTTCTGGACAGTCCTATTGTGCCAGTAATCATAAAATCCTGAGATGGCTTTGAATTAACAGCAACAGCACTGACATTGAAATCAAGACAATTGTCCTGGGACAATTCAAGCCCAGCCCAGAGACAAACTCTTCAACTAAGAATTTGCAAAAGCTTCTATATTCATATAATTGCTTTTATTTGTGTTTGGTTGTAAGAGTATTTAAGAGTATTAAATTAACTACAGAGGATGTAACCGTAACTGTAGAATGGCAACTTTTCATTCTTGCCATTATACATGCTTTACATATTCAAGAGAATTCTGTGTCCCATCTGAAACAGAAGCCCTTTCAAGAAGTGGATTTATCAACTCTTGTTTCCCACATATAAAATATTAATTTATATTCTACTTTTATTTTGTCCAACCAAAGGCAGGATACATAATATTTATTAAGTATAGTTGGCCCACATGTGCAAAGAGAGGAAGTGAGAGAAGGTTGTTGGATAATTATTGAAGGTTAGTTTTATCCATTCCACCAACTCCAATATTTAGTAGTAATTGTTTTCTACATCGATTTAAATGCCAATTCTAATTATTTTTGTTTATAAATTGCAATGTTTAAATGTTGCAAAAGAACCTGACAGAAGGTTCTTGACAGGAAAAGATAAATCTGTAATAAATAAACTAAGTAAAAAAATAAATAAAAATGAGGAGGAGAGAGAACAGGCTTAGTTAGTAGTCTAAAACTCAAGAAAAAAATACAATAGAAGTTAGAAAATGATAAAATATTATTTATTTTAAGGTAGCTTGAAGGGTTTGACAACTGTAAAGCATTTTGTAATGCAGATTTTCCAAAAATAATTTTAAAAATATTACGCTGCTATTTCTTTTATACCATTTTATTATAAAATTTTATGAAACTTATTTTTATTTATTTTGCAAGTAAAAGCAGTACCATATATTTATGGTTACACATTTTACAATGCATTTTATTTGTACCTTGCTTTTATTATTTTTACAAATAACTCAAGGCAGCAAACAAATACAACATACATTCCTCTTTCTATTTTCCCTACAACAATAACCCTGTGAGTTGACCTGGCCTGAAAGAGAGTACCTCGCCCAAAGTCACCCAGCTGGTTTTCATGGCTAAGGCGGGACCTGAACTCATGATCTTCCACTTTCTATTCTGGTACTTTGACCAGCAGACCAAAGTGGTTTATGCTATAATGGGAAAAATGCATTTCTAATATTTTATTGAACTGTAAAACTCAGTTGAACAGTAGACTTTAATAACAAAAAAATTACCATATTTTTCAGAGTATAAGACGCACCTTTTTCCCTCAAAAAAGAGGCTGACAATCTGGGTGCACCTTACACAATGAATACAGCATTTTTTCCCTTGCGAAGCCACACCCACTTCACCAAACTGGCCGTGCAGAGCCTGTAGAAGGCTTTCAGAGAGCTCCTGGGGGCTGGGGAGGGCAGTTTTTTGCTCAATTTTGCCCCCCCCCCCAGGAGTCAAAAACTGATTTGTTTGGCTTGCACACAAATATGTGTAAATGAAGTCCGCTATCTGGACTCTTCTTCATAGATTTGTTTCATTTTTTCAGATTAAAATTCTTTTTGTTTGCAGCAGGTGAAGCAGCTCTGGAATCCATCTACACAAAAATGTGACATAGTTTGCAAAGGAAGAGTATCAAAAAAAAGCAATAGAAT